>NW_024081779.1:282156-555317 GCF_003009895.1 Hyaena hyaena | reverse complement strand
TTCCCAGTTTTTAGTTCCTTGCCTTCCCTCTCGAGTCCCAGCCTGCCAGGGGCGCGGACGCCCGGTGTCTGCACGGCTCTTGCAGGGGCCCCAGCCCCCCAGGAGCTACAATGGCGGCAGGCGCGCCACCACTCTGAAGTCTAGCCTCCAGGAGCAGCACAAAGAAGCAGTTTGTTTGTTCAGCCCCCTCCAGGACCAGTTGGCGCGAGGGGACCTGGTGTGCAGGTATTTGGCAAGTACGGTCTTTCCAACGGAGGTTTTTCTCCCCCGTGCGGAGGTTTCTCTGTTTCGGACTCTCTCCTTTTCCCCTCTCACTCCCCGTAGAGGGTAGAGGGGGATCGCCGGAGCGTCCTTATTTTTAAAGGGCTCTTAAGAAAATATCCCTGGTTTATGGTAAACAAACCTGGCATCCATGGATTTGTGAGACATAAGGAATGTTCATAAACTGTGGAACTCGATAGTTCTGGACTGTTAATGGAGATGTTTCGTGACCTAAATGCTCCCTGCTGGGACATGTAATAGTGTATGTATTACCTTAGAGAGGCCTCCTTATTGCTCTGGGCCAGAGAACTGGCTCTCAGGATCTCTCAGGGGGTCTATGACCTTTCTGTGCCTAACTGCTTATATCTTTCAAATTATTAGTAAAGATTGATGCCAGGTAAGAGCTTTATTCTCTGACATAGCTTGTATAAAATGGGAATTATTTATTCCTTAGACACAGTGAAGTTTAACTGTAAAACTGGTTTATGATTTTTTTAGTTGTGTTCTTTAACATTAAATTTAACCTTAAATTTCTTTAATGTTTATTGTTGGATTTATATGGGGTGTTTTTGGTTTCTTCTTGAGAATTGGAAAATATATAGATTCCAAGAAGTTATTCTCATTAAAATTTTATAATTAATTTGTGTAAAATTTTCAAAGTGCCCACTTTTGACTTTTAGCTCTTATTTGATCTACCTGATACCCATTTTTGTTGCTAATAATGCTTGTTTCTGTCCCTTTTTTTTCTACCAGTCTTGCAGAAGGTTTATCTTTAATTAGTTTCTTTAAGAATCAGATTTTAATTATTTTGATGGTCTGTGTTTTTTATTTCATTAAAATCTGTTCTTGTCTTAAATATTTGTTTTTTTCCCTACTTTCTTTTTTAAATTGTTTTAATGTTAATTTCTTTTTGAGAGAGAGAGAGACAGAGAGTGTGAGCAGGGGAGGGACAGAGAGAGAGGGAGACAGAATCTGAAGCAGATTCCAGGCTCTGAGCTGTCAGCACGAAGCCCGATGTGGGGCTCAAACCCTTGCACTGTGAGATCATGACCTGAGCCAAAGTTGGATGCTTAACTGACAGAGCCACCCAGGTGCCCCTTCTACTTCCTTTACTTACACATGTTTATTACTTTTCTAGCTTCTTGAAGTCAAGGTTTTCTTATTTTTTTATTAGCTGAACATAGTACTAAGAACTTGTCAGTATGTACATTTTAGCTGAATCCCACCATTTTGGCCATGTAGTATATAATTGTCATTTATATACTAAATATATATATATAAATATATAAATTTATATACTAAATTATACTCCTAAATTAATGGCAGTTTCCACTATGAGTTCCTGTTTAAGAATGACTTCATTTACATGTACTTTTAAATGCCTACTTTCCGTGTTGAATATCTATCTTACTTTTATTTCTAAGTTAATTTTAATTTATGACAATGTAGTCTCTATGGTACAAGTTATTTCTTAGAGCAAAATGAATAACCACTGGCATACAGATTTGTTCCTCTCTAGCCTTGTGTACCTGAATCATCTGACACTTTCTGAGATAGGTAGAAGCTAGGGAGCTTTGTGGTTATAAGGAACAAAAACTTGGCCCAACGAATGAGGACATTTATTATCATATTAAAAATAAATCCATAGGCAAGGTGCTTACAAGGTTTAATAGGTCAGTCACCATCAACTTTATGGAGCTCTTTGGATACTTTAAGCATAATTAAATCCTTTGCTACCCTGTTCCATAAAATGAAGTTTCATCTGCAAATGATGGGGCAGAAAGTTAGAAATTGTAAAGAAAGCTAAAGATGTGCTTCAGCATACAAGAGAGTAAACCAAAATAGAGGAAACATAGAGCTTCTGGAAATAATAAATCCAACCTAGAGGATTAGCAATGAGAAGGCTCAAAATGGCAGGGTGCAGCAAGCCTAAGAAGGAACCAGTCCAATCTGGAGCAGGAGAATGGACAGCTCCTTCTCCAAGGAGATGTTCAAGAAGGGGTGTGTTGTTTATAAGAGCACCCAACAAATTATTTGGAAAAATATATGAAGAGTATCTAGACTAAGAGTTTTTTTTTTTAAATGAAAAGCAGCTATAAACTCTTGGAAAAAATACAAAATAAGGAAAATGTAATTATGAATTTATACTTAGTGTTGTAGAAAAAAATGACAGATATATATTAACATAAATCAATAGCAAATAACAATTTACTTAAGTTAAAACAGTGATATAATTACAATAGAAAGATGGGTCAGGGTTGGTATATTAGTAGTGGAGAAAAGAGAAATCTTTTTTTTGTTTTTTTAAAAAATTTTTTTTTACATTTATTTATTATTGAGAGACAGAGAGAGATAAAGCGTGAATGGGCGAGGAGCAGAGAGAGAGGGAGACACAGAATCTGAAGCAGGCTCCAGGCTCTGAGCTGTCAGCACAGAGCCCGATGCAGAGCTGGAACCCACAAACCGTGAGATCATGACCTGATCTGAAGTCGGATGCTCAACTGACTAAGCCACCTAGGCACCCCAGAAAGAGAAATAAATCTTTATCACAGTGACAAATTAATAATGTCTGGCATTTTAAAAATTAAGGGGCAAAATCAAAGCATGATCTGTAGAAATAGAGCTTACCACAGAAGAAATAGTTTAGGAAGGAAAAATAAAATCGCATCTGAGAACTAGGCATAGGGGTCATAAGAGATGGCCAGAAGCTATTACTTCAGAACTTTTGGTTCTTTTTCTCTTTGGTTCATGAGACCAAATTATATAAATAAAATTTTTGAATAAATTTAATCATGGAAATGGAAAAAGAATGATAGGTTATCTTTCAGGCCAACAGTGCTACTCAGAGTCATTACCTGATTGGCTGAATAGCATATTAAATTAGGAGCAAATGTAATCCAAAGCAGGGAATAATTCAATGAATTGCCCATAATTAATATCACTTTCTACTGAAATATCAACTCTGAAAGCAGTTGTAATCTGTTTTATGAACAGACTAGACTTGTTTGGTACAACTTGGTAAACAACCTAGTTTTCACTGGTCTTTCATTTACTCCTATGATGTCTGAGTTATATGTGTCCTTTGAGCAAATCTCTTTCTTTTCCATTTTTTCCCTTCCCTTCCTTCCTCACTCTCTTTCCTATCTTCCTTCTTTTGTTCCTTCTCAGCTTCTTCCTCTTCTTATTTTCCTCCTCATTCTCTTTCTGCTACCCCTTCTCTTCCTTTTTCTTTGGTAAATGAGCGCTGTGCACTTCCGTATTTCTCTTTGACTCTTGAAACCTCCTGAATAAGTTCATGACAAATAGTTTAATGAACAAACTGGACTTAATAGAAGAAAAGCCATAGAATAAATTAATTTTTAATGATAGTCTTTGATGTGTTACCTTTGATGATCTTTTAATTTTTTCAGTCACTTTTCTGTGTTCATATAGAGTCTTATGTCCAGATTTTTTAGATTACTCAACTATAATAGAAAAAAATTAACCTCCCATGTGTCCTGAAACTTTTCCTTTCCTTCTCAACTTCCAGTCAGCTGTAGGATTAGAAGCCTACTGTAAGGAAAGGATTGTGGTTAGACATTTCAGCTATTACTCCTGGGTCTTTCATTTGTTGATCTCTACTCTGCTGGTCTCAGCTCCTCCAGGATTGGATAAAAGGGATGAAAGATGGGAGAGATAAAGAATGAAAAAGTCTTGGATGGCTGGTGTCTGCATCTCTTTGTTGGTTCTCAAATGCCCTGAGTCATGGCAACATCCTAGGTCTCTGGCTCTTCCTCTCACGAGAAGCTTTTCTTTTTCTTGTGAAACGCTTTTCTTTTTCTATCTCCTCTGCGGGCTTCAAAACAAATTGCTATGTTATGCATATGGAAATGGCCACGTGGCAAAGAGCTGAGGCCCACCACCTCCTACACCTAATAGTCAGGAAGAAACCAAAGCCCTCAGTATGACACTCAAAAGAAACCAGATGCTGCTCACAAACACATGAGATTAGAAATGGTTCCTTCCCCAGTCAAGCCCCAGATGAGACAACAATCCCATCTAACACCTCAACAGCAGCCTTGCAAAGGACCCGACTTAGCTATACCTGGACTCCTGACTGACAGAAACTGTGTTGTTTAAAAAGTTTGTGGTCCTATTTTTTCACAGCAAAAGATGACTAATAACAAATACAGATTTTTTTTCAGAAATCCTCCCACTGGGGACTTGTGACCTGAAATTTCCTGACATATGCTGACTAATATCTTATTACTTACTCTCCTGAGGCCCACTCCTCTCAGCCTTTCTATTGGGATCACCTCATTCCTTGGCAGATCTCTTGGACAGTGTCCCTTTCAAGATAAATCAAGCTGACTTCTGGGGGTTTACTCTTTTCCACAAGTAAATTTATCACTTTTTTGCTGTCACTATATCCTCTCTACTTACTGCGCTAGCAGGAAATTCCAGCAAGTTTCTTATCTGCAGAATTTCTCCGAGTAAGCATCAGGCATCAGTTTCTTTGTTTCTAAACTCAAGGAAACACATACCAAGTTCTTTCTAGATATCTGTCTTCACACTGTTATAGGCTCCTTAATAGAAAGGGAGCCTTGTATTTGTGAGGCTTGGCAAGCATCTAGTTAGAAGATTCTCTTGTTCTAGAGAGCATCCCCATGGTCTGTAAGTGGTTCTTTGGAAGCTTCCCTTACTTGGCTTGATGTGGAGACGGGGGGCTAAGATCATTAGACTTAAAAACAAACAAACCAACAAGGGAACAAACCTTTTAGCATGCTTGATATTGATCACCCTCTTTATTTATAATATGTGAACTCCTAACTTTGTGTTCTCAGCTCCAAGTCTTCAGTCAAAATTCTTGTTGACAAGACAGGAATTAACTCCTTAATTCCTAACTCACTTAACACCTTATTCGTGTCTTTATGTTTTTATTTTATGAATGTTCATTTTTCCTTGCATCCCTGTTGTGTATATGTGGGTGGGGGGGCATGAAAGTGTTATTTTATGAAAAGACAAGAATGTAACTAAGTAACCTGTTGTTGCTAAGGGAACAGTCCTCCTTTTAACCTTTTTCATGGAAGTTATTAATTTCCCTTTCAAAACACAGAGAAAAGAGAAACTGCCTGTCCAAATTGCTGAGCATAGGGTCTTGAAACGTAATTGGACTAAAGGATGAGAACATTCCAAGCAAGAGGAGAAACAGCAAATGTTCTACCCCCTGCCTTTTGCACCATGCAGGCTGGGTTGATTACATGTGCACACATGGCTATCCTTGGACTACAGAAGTTAATTGTATGCTTTCTTATAGTGTTGCATGAGTCCTTCTCACATTGGGCCTATGGCTATTCATTTTTTGAATGGAAAATGTCCTTTGCTGCTTTTTAAAATAACCTTTCCATCACCTAGGTGGTCACAAATGATCCTCTAAAAATTCTAGGAATTGTTTCTAGACAGAAACATAAACTATGACCAGGTGCTAGGGATACTTACACAAGTGGTGCCCATACATTACCCATCCTTGAATTCAGTCACATGTCATTGATTTGGTGACTTAAAAAGGTCCATTCTTGGTCTGAGGTTGCAATGTGGTATCAAAACTGGGCCTGTTGCCAATGGTGTGACCTAACTATTATAATGTCCCAAATTATCCATACATCTATATCCTCAGGTTTACTAAGCTGCTATCTGGCAGCCACTGTGTCCACAGCAAGGCGGGCTAGAAGCCATTCTAGAAACAGACATTCCAGGGGACACCCCTGGTCCTTTTACATAAATAGAACAGAGCACTTTTAGATCTTTCTTTTTGGTCATTTGCTTGAGTGTTACCATTCACAAGTAATGAAACCATTCACAAGTTCATGTCCTAAACCTGAGGAGTTTGGGAATATCATGTATCATTATAAATTGTGACCCACAGACTCCAATAACATTGGCATCATTGCTCATAGCATGGGAAATGCATATAGGAATCTTCAAACAAAGTTCCACCTTACAGTATGAGTCTTATCCTAAAGGGCTTCTTACTATAAAGGTGCCAGAGGGGCACCGGGGTGCCCCAGTCAGTTGAGCGTACAACTTCAGCTCAGGTCATGATCTCACAGTTTATGAGTTTGAGCCCCACATCAGGCTTGCTGCTGTCAGTTGTCAGTGTGGAGCCTTCTTTGAATCCTCTGTCCCCCTCTCTTTACCCCTCACTGGCTTATGCTCTCCACCAAATAAATAAATATTAAAAAAAAATAAAGCTTCCAGAGATCTCATTGTACCTTTTGAATTTATTTTATTTTTAAACAGACCGTAGAGTCAAGTTCAGTGTTACAGTAAGTTCCCAGTGTGTTCTCTATATGTTCTCTACTTTTCTACTCTACTGAAATCGCACTTTCCTTTTGGTTTTTATTATTGCAGAGAATCCAGAAGTTGAAGAAAAGCAAAGTGATTTTTCCCTTGGTACTAACTGTCCTGCAAATGTTTCTTCTGGTTTCTCTTCATTTTTTGTTTCTCTCCCTCTGAGTTTTTCATTGTATGCAGTTGATTAATGTAGTTGACTGCTAATCAATATTAGCAGCCAAGGTAGTAGAGATATTACTAAATTATAAATGATCTTTAAGATACATTCCAAGAAGCAATCACTTTTAGGGCTGTATTTGTTATCACAATGTTGACAACCTTGATATCAAGATTTTAATATCCGGTAGGATAATGAAATTTCTACTCAACACAGATTTTCTCTGTCTTTGTACTATAATAACTAAATATAGCTTCAGGTTGGCATATGGTAATATTTTCTTGGCCTCTTTTCATACAAAGGTTCTTAAGAGAGGTTTTTTTTTTTCCCCAAGCCATAGGAGTTCTTAGACATGAGGATAAACTAACAAAGGAGAGGTACTTATCTGAGAAGAAAAAAATTGTGTTCTCTTAGCCTTCCAGTTGGTCCTCTGCTACAGGTAGATACGCTGCAGGTTATGCTTGGGCTCTGTCTCTCATCAGCAGTTGACGGGAACAATGACAAGAATCTAGGGGAAGAAAGTGCCTTTGTAGAGGTGAGCATTAGAGAAAGGCTCTGAGCAAAGCTTGCTGATAAGATTGTTTCACAGGAACATAAAGTCAGAGTATCACAGGATCTCAAATATGTGTGAATTACTGCAATTGCTAACATCCAGAGAGGAAATGACCCTCATACCATTCATCTGGCTCAAGCTGTCTGTGCAACTCTCCTACGAGTCAGTGTTTTTTAAAAAAGTTTGTCTCCTTTATTTTGTTTTACTTGATAATTAAAATTAAAACAAGAAGCCAACGCTTGTAGACCTTATTGGTATCAGTGGCTGGCACAATCAATTTTTACAGTCTGAAAATTGTTTTCTTGGGGTGCCCAGGCATATACTTTCTGATGTTATTCAGAAAGTTACTCATCTTCATTAATGCTGTGTTCAGAGCACCAAACTGGGCCCTTCTAATTTCCAACTCACATTTGCTGGCATTTATATGCCATACTGGCACCACTCATGTGTGTATGCCTAGTTTCGTAACTTCTGTGAGTCAGAGACCTGATCATTTCTTCTCTTGATTTTCCAAATTGTGTAACGTGCTGCTGCATGCGAAATCTACTGATTGAACAAAAGGCAAACAAAAGGAAATCTCTGTTCTGGGTCACATGTGATTATTGTTTCACATGTTAGTCTTGGGTTGTTTTCCTTTCTTCCACGTGGTCTATTTCACAATAGTATCTGAACATAAAAGTCCTACACAGACTGATCTGTATGGAAATTCAAAGAAGTGACTCAAACACAGAGGACCTCATTCTAACCCTAACATGCTGTAAAACACCAAGATCTTTAAATAAATGAATGAGAAACAATGAACACTCTGTTGACGCCCTATACATAAAGCTCCTGATAGTTAATACTTGCTGTGTTGGATGCATAGTGTCTGTGCTCCCTTACCGCAGCCCTGAGAGGCAGTCTAGGATCTGAAAGGTTAAACAGGTTGCCTAAGGCCGTGCAATTAGTAAGGGTAGAGCTGGGCTGTGAATCTATGAGCACTCAATCCAGTACCTGTGTTCAATCTGCCTCACAAACTATCTGGAAAACCCCGGAGACAGTGTCCATGTTCAGAAATCTCATCAAGCGCGAGGGGGCCTCTGGGTGTGGTTGCTTCTTTCCGGCAGCAGGCTGGAGGCACGGCTGTACTGGGATTTGGTCTCCACTTCCGGCCCCTTCCTGCTGGCACAGAATCCTGTCCTAAGAGGAAAGGAACCAATTAACATTATTTAGGTCAGTCATAGAATGGCAACTTGTCATCGCAAGTCAAGAAGAATAGATTCAAGATATAAAAAATTTAAAAGCCTAACGAGGACTATGAGAAATAGAAGGGGGAAAAAAGAAACCCTAAAAACCCAAAAGCGCATACGCTGTTCCGTAGACATGTTTTTACAGGTGACGGCAGAATAAGGCCGTTATACTTAGTACAAGTTCTTTTGGAAGTGAGTGTAGAGACTGAGTCAGCTGGGTGCACCAGAAAGGAGAGCTAAAATTCACCGGCGCAGCACAAGCTTGGGAAGGTCCCAATAGACAGCCTCATTAGACACTGCAGACTTCCTTTCCTTAGACGAGAAAGTTAAGTGGAATGGCCTATATTGCTTCAGTCTGAACTTTCGCAAATCCTCGCGAGGCCTGAGAGATGAGGGAATAGTCGGAATGAGAAGGTTGATTAGTTAGAGAGCAGCTGGGGTAAAAGGTACCCGTGAACTGAGAAGCAGACTTGTGAAGCTTTAAAGGAAATAGAAAGGAGCTTTTATGAAATGATACTAGAAAGTTTAGGGACTATGAAGAAGAAGCTGCAAATGAGCAGTATCATCAGGGGAAGGATGTAGAGAGACAGACATCAGAGGAAAAGACTCTTCTACTTAGCAGGGACTTTAAGGGAAGAGAAAAACGTGGAACATAGGACAAGAAAATCCTGTGGCAAAGACCAGGGGCATAGATGGGAGTATGTTTTATAAAACCGTTAGTATAATGAGATGCTGATGAGACAGAGAAAAGTTGTGTCTGAGGTTGTGAAAGCCCTTGAAGCTGTTTGCCAAAGACAAGCCATTGACACCATATTCTGGCTAATATATAGTCTAAGTTAATTACTAGATCTTTAGAACATTCTTTTAAAATATTTGATTTTTTGAGATTGACAGGGAGACAGAGACAGAGATTGAGTTGGGGAGGGGCAGGAAGAGAGGGAGACAGAATCTGAAGTAGGCTCCAGGCCTTGTGTTGTCATGATAGCACAAAGCCAGACTCAGATCTCAAACTCAGGGACCAGACCACGAGATCATGACCTGAGCTAAAACCAGACGCTTAACCGACTGAGCCACCCACGTGTCCCAGTTACTAGGGCTTTTAAAGCCTAGTCTTCCTAGAACACCGGCCCCTGTACCAAGTGTCTTTCTTCTGTGTAATAGGAGCATAGACATCTACACGACTGAAAAAGTAAAAAGAAATTGAGAAAGTTCTAGATCTCGTATATATAACTCATTATGCCCCCTAATATTTTAAAGGTATAATGCAAATTTTACTATTTATGGAAAGCTGGATTGTTTGTGAAATAATTTGGTGGATACTCCAACCCTGTGATTCAGCATATAGAAGAAAGTCTGTTTTGCATGCTTTATGAGATCGAATTAATTAGCATAGCTTCCTTCACTTGCATTTTTATTTATTTCTGAGAGAGGCAGAGAACAAGCAGGGGAGGGGCAGAGAGAGAGAGAGAGGGGGGCAGAATCCCAAGCAGCTTCTGCACTGTCAGCACAGAGCCTGATGCGGAGCTCATGAGATCATGACCTGAGCCAAAACCAAGAGTTCGATGCTTAATCAGCTGAGCCACACGGGTGCCCCTGCCCTTCCATTTTTCAATCGATCTCATGTAAAATGAATTTTGGCCTTTGAAAGTCGTGAGCATACAGAAGTCCTCCATAGTTTGTCATATTGTGGTATGAATTGTCAGTTTGCTTCAGTCACTCATTTCTTGTTTCTACCTGCTTTACATTTTACCCATTGTGGGAGGGAGGGTCTCCGAGGGCCAAGGCAGTGTATGGTTTTCTGTGGATTATTCATTATGTGATTCCTTTTGGCAATTAGGAGCCATTAGCTTAAGTAAAATAGAATGGAACAAAGAGAATGGGAGACGGAAGATTGGTGTTCCGAGTCAATATTCTCTCTGGCAAACCGTACCCCCTTCCATAACCATCCTCAACTGTGGAACCGTGTAGTGAAGTTCAAGTCAATGCTGCTCATAAATTGTCTTTACCATTGTAAAACCCATGGTAGCGTTTCATCGTATTTATTGAAGATTTTCTCTGTCTGAAATGCTCAGACCTTCAGAGCAAGATACTAGGGTCCAGGCCTACCTATATCTGAGAATCTATAAAGTCAGCATATTGAATTTTGAGATTAGGAATAAAAACCCAGGCAAATACTCGTATTATTTTATTTTATGGCATCTTTATTCAACATAACATCCTGTCATGAATTTATATGCCTTCCTGATTGAGAAACACAAGTATACTAACACTGACCACTTTTATAGAGTTTCACATTTGAAAATATGCTGTGCCCTTCAGTGGAAAATATGGCTATTTTTATAACTACTGATTTCAAAGTGTTCCCACTGAAACTGGCATTATTTTATTTGTTCATGCCTATTTCGTAATACATGATGTGTTTTTAAAAATTTTTTTTCAGCATAAAGGAAAGGGAAATAAAATGGAACATAACCTGAGCTACTTTTCAGCTAAAGCAATTGCTTTTTACCATTTTGAAATCTCTCATTTCCAAACTCTAAAAGTGCTATTTTAAAATAAGGACATTATATGAAAGTGCAGAAAAGGGGCCAAGTTATAAAAAAAATCTTTTAAAAAACATGCTTGGTAGCTTAAAAACTTAAGAGTTCAATGGCAGAAATCAGCAAGTTGGAGGGTTGTGATCATTGTAGAAAAAGAATCTCCAAAAATCAGATGAGAATCATCTAGAGCTAAGTAGGGCTCACTATGTAGGTGACCACTGAGGTACTTTTCAAATAGAAACCCATTTCTTCATGAGGCTGGATGTTTCGCTGCTGGGAAGGAATTGTTCTTTAACTAGCTGAGCCCAAATTTGCCCTTTACAATTTACATTTTCTGCCCTTAGTTGTATTTCTTGTTTTAGCGTAAGTCTTCCTGTCTCCCACTCAGGCCTTCCAATAAATTTCCTTTCTCCTTAGTTAACATCCTGAATTACTCAAAGCAGTGGCCTTCCAATTTGTTTTGATTAAGACTCGGAGGAAAAATATATATATTTTACATTACAACCCACAACACACGTACATAGCCTAAATAAATATTTGAGGAAATAATACACTTATTATAAACAAATTTATCTGACATTTTCTTTTTCTTTTTAATTTGAGAGAGAGAGAGAAAGAGAATCTTAAGCAGGTTCCATGTTCAGCATAGAATCCGATGTGGGGCTCAGTCCCCTGGGACCATGACCTGAGCTGAAATCAAGAGTGAGCGGCTCAACTGACTGAGCCACCCAGGTGCCCCTGATATTTTCAATTCTTTTCCATTTCACAACCCACTGAGGACTCCCAGCATTTGTTGAGAGGCACTGCTTTCCACGTTCTTTCTTTATTCCCACAGCCAGGACATGACTGCAGGCTAAGACTTTCTGGCTTTGAAGGCAAGATCCATCGTATATCTTCTCTGTACACTTAACCTTGCTGAAGGGAGATCAATTGGTTCATCTTTTATTGATATCTTCTAGGCCTTTGTGAGTAGAGGTCCATACAAAAGCACATGACTTTCCAGGGTGGGGTTGGGTCAAGCAGATGCAGACCAGAAACAGAGTGAGAGCTTGAAGTAGCAGCTCGTGCTTTTGAACTTGTGCTCTGAAGTGGTAATTACAGCCCCAGAGCCCACAGTTTAAGAACTAATACCCACCCCCCTTCCTTGTGGGCATCATTACCATCTGTCCAACCTCAAGGATATAAGCACTGCTCTTATATAAGTGCCAGATTGGGGGTCAGAGTCACCCACAAGGTCAAGTTCAGTGACGGGCCCTCAAAATATGGAGCTAAGGGTGGTAGTTGTCATCTCAGAAGTCCACGGATCAGGAAGTGGCTGATACTCCTGGTGGATTCATTATGCTGAAATAGGTGAAATTGCTTGAAGAGCTTCTCGGTGCCTAACTGTGGCTCTAATCAGTACACATTTAATGAAGGGCACACAAATTAATTAACGTAAGCTGTAAATGCTGAGTAAGCTGACAATACAGGGGTAAAGAAAGTGACTACTTTTTTTTTTTTTTAGAAACAGGAGAGTTGCTTTCATTAGAAATAGCTTGGGGAACGACAGGTGTTATGTAAAGAAAAAAGGAGTATCCGTTATTTTCACACATAGAGTAATTATGTTTAAAACTCACAGTTGAAAATAAAACCTAAGTCACTTATGAAGATTGTTGAATTGGGCAAGATTTCCACATATTGTGTGTGAACTATTAACACAAAAATAGAGTGATATTGAAAAGCTTTGAACCTGTTATAAAGCACAGAAAGATTTCTGATTTTTTATGTTTAGGCTTTAAAAAGGCAGGAAAGAGATCACAGTATGCTGGAACTAGAAGCGATTTTATATAATATCTAGTTCATCCCTTTTGGCACTGAGTAAGCACCAATCATTTTTGGAAAGAAAAAGGAAGAAAGACACACTTATGGGCCAAACCAGAACAGAAACAGCATCTTTTATGTCCAACAGCTTTTCCAAGCTGCCTTAGATATATCATTTCTTCCTCATAGACTCATTTTCACCTTCTCCTCCTCTTCCCTTCCCCTTTCTCTTCCTCCTCCATTTTTAACAATTTCATTGTTCATTAAATAGCTTATCTAGCATACATCCTAACTTGCCTGGCACAATCAATCCTAGATTATAGCAGTTGCCCTGGTACCACCCATATTTTGTCCAAATTCTTTGAAACACAGCCTTTCTTAATAGCTGCATTTATATGGTTCTTAATTATTATTATTAATTTTACTACTAATAGTTACACTTAAAATTAGGCTGGAAACTGAGAGACCTTCATTTTCTCTATCTTCTGCTACAATCTCATTAAAAGCATGGATGAAGAGTCTCCCTTCCAACAGAGATAGAAAATATAAAACAAAAAATTCAAAGAGAAATTAAGAAGCTTAACAATGCAATGACTGAACTGAAAAAAATTGCTAGAGGGGTTCAACAATAGGTAAATCAAAGTACCTACAGAGTGTACACATACACGCACACATAAACACACAAAGGAATCAAAGCATATCAATACAAAAATCAACAAAACATAAAGAAAGACAGCAAGAGAAGAAAAGACAGACAAAATAGCTACAAGACTAACAGAGAACAACTAACAAATCTTTCTTTATAAAGAAATACTTTAAATATAAATTGGTTAAATTCTCAACTCAAAAGAAATAAAATGGCCGAGTGGATTAAAATATCACCTGTCTATATGCTGCCTACAAATCACGTTAGATTTAAGGATATACATAGGATAAAAGTGAAGGGATAGAAAAAGATATGCCATGCAAATGATAACCAAGAGGGTGGCTATACTTATATCAAATAAAATAGACTTTCCAGAAACTATCAAAGGGACCAAAAAAAATTCCATATTAACAGAAGGGTCAATCAATTTACCAGGAAGACATAACAAACATAAATCCATATGCACCAAACATTGGAATAGCTAAATATATAGTATGTAAAGTGTTGACAGAACTAGAGGGAGAAGCAGGCAATAATACGGTAATAGTAGATTTCGACTCTTCACTTTCAACAACAGATAGAACATTCAGACAGAAAGCTAGTAAGAAAACACATGACTTGAACAAAACTACAGACCACTCAGAGCTAACAAACATAGTGGATTGTATGCTACAACAGCGGAATACATATTCTTCTCAAGCACACATAAATGTTTCTCAAGGATGGATTGCATGTTGGGTCACAAAACAAGTCTTAATAAATTTCAGAAGACTGAAATTATTATACCAACTATCTTTTCTGATCACAGTGAAATGCAACTAGAAATTAATAGTAGAAGGAAAACTGGAAACTTCACAAAAATGTGAAATTAACACATTCTTGAGTCTTCAGTAGGTCAGAGAAGAAATAAAAGAGGAAGTTAGAAAATACCAGGAGACAAACCCCTCTCTCCCTGAAACACAACAGACCAAAACCATGGGATGCAGCAGCAGTGGTTCTTAGAGGGAAGTTCATAGCAATAAACACATAAACTAAAATAGAAAAAATACCTCAAATAAACAGTCTAACTTTACAGCTTAAGGAAGGAGCTAAAACAAGAAAAATGAACCAACACCAAAGTTATCAGAAGTAAGGAAATAATAAAGATCAGGAATAAATTAAATAGAACATAGAAAAAACAGAAAAAAATCAGTGAAGCTGAGTTGGTTTTTTCAAATGATGAAAGGGTTGACAAACACTTAGCCTCACTAAGGAGAGAAAGATTCAAATAAATAGAAATAAAAGAGGAGGCACCATAACTAATGACCCAGAAATGGAAAGGGTCAAAATAGTTGCCTATGAACAGAACAATTATTTGACAACCAACTGAATAATCTAGAGGAAATGGATATCATATGATTGAGGAAATAGAACTCCCATATCATTCCACTTCTGTATATATCCAAAAGCATTAAAATCGGGATCTCATTATTCACAATATAAAATATGGAAACAACCTAAACGTTCACTGCCAGATGGATGGGCACTAAAATGTGGCATATATATATATATATACACACACACACACATAATGAAATACTACTCAGTCTTTAAAAAGAAGAAATATTGGAATAAAGAATATTTCTAGCTTTCTTCATATCTCTCTTCTTAAGCTAACTTAAAAATCAAACATGCCTGTATTTGCCACTAACACTTTAGTGTTAATGAAATTAAAAGTAATTAAAAGTAAGTATAAAATTCCTCGAAGAAGGTGAAGATTTCTAAGAGAATGGAAGTTAAAGGGAAGGACAATTTATGGAGAGATGGGAAGTAGGAAACACCTTTATCTGATTCTTGAGTTTTCCTATGGCCAAATCTGCCTTGGTTTCTTGAGGCTTTTGCCTAAGCGAACTCAACTTTGAGCAGGAACCTCCCGAGGCGAGGACATTTTTCCTTCTTACTATTAACTTTAGCTATGGTAAATACCTTTTATTTATTTATTTATTTATTTATTTATTTATTTATTTATTTACAAATAGTTTATTGTCAAGTTGGTTTCCATATAACACCCAGTGTAAATACCTTTTAAATTAGTCCAAGGACTTAGAAATCTAAAATAGATTGCAGAGTTAGGCGAGGCTATTACTGACCCTGAATTGATTGTTGAAGGTACAAGAGAGCCAGGAAAATCTGAAACTTCCCTGAGCTAACTCACTCCATAGCCTTCTGTGTCTGCACACACACACCAGTGGAAGAAATGTTTTTATACTTCTGATTTAGAGATGAAGATACTAAGGATTAGAGAGGCTAAATCACTCACCTAATAAATTTTTGAGTCAGTGTTTGAACTCAGGTCTTCAGATTTGGAAGACATGTTTTCACTACTGCATACTGCTTATACTCTTAAATGTCTCTCAGTATCAACCAAATAAATTTCAAAATACCAGGCCATTCTTAACCAGGAAACATTAGTGTAAGATGAATCTTTTTGGGAAGTGCTGTAGACCATATTCTTATCTTGCGTATTATATCTTATGAGAAATCCTATAACACAGAACTATATGACTTACTTTCAACTGATGTTTTGCATCCAAACAATGACCCAGTATTGTTTCTTAGAACTCAGTTTGGGTTGCTGCGGGTTTAAAGAATAATGGCTGTTGTATTAATTGCTTATATTTATTTGTACCCTTTTTCTTACCTTTCAAAGGTTAATTTGTTCCTGAAAAACCCCTCTGAAGTAAACATTCAAGTCAAATTTACGATCACCATTAATTTACATGGAAACACTCTTAAAGCATCCTTGGGCCCCCAAATTAGTATCCATTCATACTAACACAATCTTGAAATATATTACATGGACCTGATTATATGAACAGTTAACATTAGTGATTGTGGTATCGGCAGACAGCAGACTTTGTGATGATTCTATAGTATCTATAATTTAATATAATAATATAATAAATATAATATTCCCTATATAATAATATCATCTTCTAGGCTTGTTCATCTAGCTCTTGTGTGTAGTTGACTTATGTAATAAATGATATCACGCATGTGGGATGCTTAGACAAAGCTTACAAAAATTGCAAACATGATACATTATGTTTATTTGGACTTTGTGTCTTCCTTTCTCTCTGTCCCTCCCTCCGCTCGCACTCTGTCTCTCTCTCTCTTTCTCAAAAATAAATAAGCATGAAAAAAATTAAAAAAGAACCAAACAGAACAGTAGAGGCCAAAGAAATCAATGAAAGCAAGGCACCCATCACATGGGATTCTCACAACTACACAATGAGCGAACCATGAGTGTCCTGGAAGAAGAACCAGATGCCACATGTGGCAACAATACAAGTATGAGGGTGACAAGAGGTGGCTCTTGGTTTACTGTGCCAGCTGCTTGCCGTGTGAAGTCTAAGTTCACCCTTGGGATTGAGAGGAAATATGCTGCAGTGAGACATTAGGTATCAAGCAAACCTCCTCTCCTAATTATATTCTTGTAACCCAAATGGATTAATCCTGTACCATCACGATGCCATCCTGCAAACATGGAGATTCTAGCTGTTTTCTCATTTGGTCTTTGCAGCCACTCTGAGGTGGTAATGTCAGGGCTTCCCACTGAATTTTCTAACTCCACGTTCAGTCTTGTTCATTCAGTCTTTTGGGCTCATTGTCTTGGGTTCTGAGCTCTCTGGCATCCTCCATCCCCCACAGCCTCTACCAGAAACTCTAAAGTCTTGACTTTAGATCCTTGAAAACTCTCATTTATTTTCAGCGTTCACATAAAGGCACTATTGGGTTCATTATAAAGAGAGCTAAGTGACTGGCTTTCTTCAGCTGCAAAGTGGAGTAATAATAGGACTCAACCTAGAGAGCTGTTGGGAGACAAAAAAGTCAATCATTGAAAAGTGCTTACAAAAGCGCCTGGCAGACCATAGCCCAGAAATGTAACCAGTAGCCATCACTCTCGACTATCACAATCTATCATGACACAATTTGACAGGTACTTATTGAACACTGTCAGTGAGCCAGGACACGCCCTGGGTGACACACCTACATGCCTTACACATGGGCTCCTTCCGGGCTAGAGCTTGCTGCCACGGTGGAGACAGAATTATGCATGGACAAGAGACACTTGAGAGCTTTTATTCTGTATTTATTTAAAAAAAAAATTTTTTTTACATTTATTTATTTTTGAGAGACAGAGAGAAACAGAGCACAAGTGGGGGAGGGGCAGAGAGAGAGAGGGAGATACAGAATCTGAAACAGGCTCCAGGCTCC
Source organism: Hyaena hyaena (assembly GCF_003009895.1). Taxonomy (NCBI): domain Eukaryota; kingdom Metazoa; phylum Chordata; class Mammalia; order Carnivora; family Hyaenidae; genus Hyaena; species Hyaena hyaena. The sequence goes on along the minus strand of NW_024081779.1, from coordinate 537,541 downwards.
AAGCTGTCAGCACAGAGCCCGACACGGGGCTTGAACTCACAGACTGTGAGATCATGACCTGAGTTGAAGTCAGACGCTCAACCGACTGAGCCACCCAGGTGCTCCAATTCTGTATTTGTTTTAAAACAGCTTTATTGAGGTAGAGTCGATATACAATAAACTGTGTATATTTGAAGGGCACAATTTGGTACATTTGAGTATATGGCTATGCCCATGAAACCAGATAATGAACATACCCATAATCCCCCAAGGTTTTCTCATGCCCTTTCAGACTCCCTCCCTCTCCCCACTTCTACCACTGTTCTTGGGTATCCATGGTTATGCTTCTTGTCACTATAGACTAGTCATTTTTCAGAATCTTATTCAACATCATTACCTTGAGATTCATATAGATTGCTGTGTGTGATCTATCTTCATTCCTTTTTACTGGGGAGTGGTAGTATTGCCTCATATGGATCTGTCACATCTTATCTATTCATCTACTTGCTGATGGAAATTTTTGACTGTTACAAAGTCGCTACAATTTTTTTGAATAAAACATTTAAAGCATACAAGTTAACGAGTCTTGGATGTATACACCTGCGTACACTGCCACAGTGAAGATACAGAACGTTTCCATGAGCCTCAAAGGTGTCCCCTTGACGTCCTGCAGTGGGCAAACATTAATCTGTCACCTGTCACTATACATTAGCTTGCATGCTCAAGAATTTGCTATAAATGGAATCAAGGAGGATGTATGCTTTTGTACTTATCTTCTATTTAGTGCTATGAGTTTAAAATTCACCCTTGTCGTTGTGTTTTCCAGTATTCTATTCAATTTTGTTGCTGAGTAGTAGTGCACTGAACGTAAGTCCATGATTTGTTAGTTCATTTCATGGACATTTGTGTTCCCAGTTTCACGCTATTGTTAAACAGCTACTAAGGATATTGTCCTACAACTTTGGGCTCACTTGAGAATTTTATTTTATAAATTTTATAAAAGACTAAGCCCACACAGAAGCTGTTTGGTTACTGCTGAGTGTACTTTCTTCTGAGCTGTATTTTTAATCTTAAGAGCCCTGAGAATTTGTAGCTAGTTATATTTTTCACTTTGCTTTTGTCTCTGGAATGAGGAAAGGTAAACGTGGAGGCTAGGTGTAGCAATCACTCAAGCTGTTATCGTGTGTATATTTTGTGTGCTAATGTTATCCCTGACTTATCTTACCTTCTATTATTATTTATTTATACTCTCACCTCTAATTTTGCCATCATGTAATCTTTTAATTTTTGTTACACTGTATAGTTTTATAAGGTACCTCAAATCCATTTTTCAAATGGAAGTAGAGTGCAGATCAAAGTATTAAATCTGGCAGGAATTGAAAGACACTAGAAAAGTTCAATCTGCCCTCCAACAGCTTTCCTACCTAGTTGTCAGGAATACTTGAAATCTTCCATTAGAGATTCATTCCTTTGTCTTAAGAAGTATCTCCTATTAAGAGGAAATCCTAGGAAGAAAAAGAAGACACCTTAATCTCAGGTTGCAGAAAAGCAAACTCATTTATCTGAATTTTTCCAAGTGGACAGCTGGAGGCTGCGGAGGACGGAAGAGAAGACAGAACAGGAAAAATAAGAAATCACTATATAATGAAAAGTGCAGAGGTGCTAGAAAAGAATTGAAAGGAAGACACTAGAAAGGAAGCCACCATTTTTTTTTTATTTCACTCATCTCTTTGCTTCAAAGTAAGAATTTTATTTCAACTTACTTACTTTTTTTTTTTTTTTTTTTGCCTTTTTGGGGAAGGAATCTTCACAGGGTAAGAATTAAGTTAAGTAACAATGGCAATGATGTTTCTTTGCTGAACTACCTGAAAAGCTTTGATTACTGAAGCATCACAATGGGATAAAAATACATGTAAAGGGTCCCAATTTAAAGTCACCCTGTTCGGAGTGGAAATCATTTACTTGTATTTCATTCTCTGCGGTACTGAAGCTGACATCGTATTAGCCGAAGCCGGGGCAGGCAAAATATCGAGTGCCATGGAGGGAAAATCCTATTTACGTGGTACAAAAAAGTAGGTGCCAGCTACAATGGGCAATCATGAATACACACCCCAAAATCAATAAACTCAGAAAGGAGTCAATGTGGTGCCTGAAAGCAATTCTACAAAGGAGAATGAGGAAAAGGGACTCCCCGCCCCCAAACAAATCAACTAAACAAACCCGTGCTAATGCGAATGAAAAACTAGATGTCAGAAACAGTACTAAGTGCTGGGAAGGGCGATTCAAGACAGCAGGATAAAAAATAGAGAAGCAAGCAGCTGAATTGTAGATGAGAGCACTTGGCAGTCACATATTCCTTGCTGATGAAAGTCTTGTCGATGGAAACAAAATTCCTTGATATCGAGTTCTTGCAAATACTGTTCTCTGTATAGATGCAAGTCTAATGTCATTCCATGGCTTGGTAAATTTAAGTTAAATGACTCAATAGACTTGTATTTGATTAAAAGTTCATTTTTGTAGCGACCGGGAGAGAAGGCAGTTAGGCAATCCTCCATTCTAGACAACAGGCTAGAAAGGGAAACATAAACAGTAGTGGATTCTCTGAGGCAGTGGCTTATTGATAAGTTTTCTGCACGAAGCTAAGTTTCTATCATCACTCAGGACTGAGTCCCGATCTCAAGTGGGAGGTGGCATTTCCTTTTAGAGCCGAGCTATAAATATTCCGGGTAAGGAAATTCAGCTGCAAAACATACAAGGTATAAACAGATGTACATTACAGCATTTTCTGTGGAAGGAGACCTGGAGCATAGTTTAATTGTAGCATCCCCGGCGGCGTGGGAGTCAGAAAGGATTACAGTAAAGTGCTTCATGAATATTTATTAAAGTGGTAAATAAGGACGCTTAGATGGCTCTCTACATCTCAACGCAGCAATATGCTGGGAGAAGGAAAATAATGCTGGAAATTGTCAAGTTATGGCCCCACGTGTCAGAGAATCAGGTTACTCACAAATGGCACCGCCATACTGAATGAACCGTAGCTACTCTCCCCCCGAATCGCCATTATATTTTACTACCCACTCCGTTCTCATCTGGTCGCTGCCTGTGGAGCTCCGGATTTCCCTTCCTTAGACCCGCAGGTGGGGGTATATTAGACAGGGGCTGAACTTTGCAAAGCACATCTCAGGTCTCCAGTGTACCTAGGATTCATTTGACAGAAAGTTAGTTATTTGAGGCCATTCTATGTGCAACTGAAAGTCTTTCCTCTTACATCTGGGCTCTTTTCAGCACTTAGAGGTTCCCTCCCTTTGCTTCCGCACTGCCTCAGCCCCTCATCTGGTCCACACACCCTTCGCCTTCTACGGTTCCCTCGGAAAACCTTATTCCATTACTTGTCAATGAGGCGCTGAGGTATTATGGGATAGAACCAACATTTAATAGTTTACAAGATTGCTTACTGTTTCAGTACAAAGGAGTCTATATATTTTATACTCCTTGTTAGGCTCCTTGGGGAGCCATTCTGGGTAGCAGGGACCTTATCAAAGTCCCAATATACCAACATTTGTAAATTGCAGTAATTTCTTCTATATTCTATGGTCCACTTAAAGGTTTTTGTGCCAAATAATGTAGGAATCAAGGTTTTGTGGTCATGTTTTTGTCCCCAAATCTTTTTACTATATTAGTCTCATCAAGTAACATCATTTACTTGATAGGCTCATATCTGGACTTTAATTATTTCTAGAAATGTGGCTTCTTTAGCACCTAACCCCACTTCACAAAAGCTCATGGAATCCAGAAGAAAATAATTTATACACCTCCGGACTGCAATATGAGTTCCTCAAAAGCTACATTCGTAGCTTGTTGCCACATCATCTTGAGGAGACGTGGCTGGTTAACACTGTTGATGCTGCCTCGTCGATACCGTTGTGTGTATTTGGCTGGGGTGTAAGTCAGGCAGCACCATAGGAATCTAAACAACTGATGTGATTTCGCATTCCACAAGGTTAAGTTTTCCCAACCCAGAGAGGCATATTTGTAACAGTATGGTTTTCTGTTGGGTCATTGACCTCTGTTTCATGAAGATAGTGTTGTCTCAGTATTTGTGTCCATCTTCAGGATTCTTGAGGGAAGTTTAAAAACAGCGCTTGCTGAGCTTCACCTGTGCTGTCTTGTGCTTTTCTTCGTAGCACATAACAAGATAGGAGATACATTATGTTTCCAGTAGGTAAAGGAAGTTTTACTCTTTTTATGCTGTATTTAGCAGCACACAGCTATTTGGTACATCACTGGAGACCAAAGCTAACACCTCGTTTCATAAGACATTGACATTTTAATGTACCCATAGCATTTTATCTATGTATCTATGTATCTATGTATCTATTTATCTATCTACCTACCTATTTATCATCTATCTATCTATCAGGTCTATCAATCATCATCATCATCATCATCATCATCATCATCTACCATCTATTTATTTTTCAAACCCATACTGACAGCTCTTGCACTGTGTTCTGGTTGAAGGCGAACAATAATAAAATTTTGAGTGGAGACAATAATAAGGAAAAACTCCTGTTTAAAATATACATTTTAGGGCACTTGGGTGGCTCAGTCAGTCAAGCATCCAACTCTTGATTTCGGCTCAGGTCATGATCTCATGGTTCGTGAGTTCAATCCCCGCATTGGGCTCTCTGCTGACAGTGCCCAGCCTGCTTTGGATTCTTTCTTTCTCCCTCTTTCTTTGCACCTCCCCACTTCTTTCAAAATAAATAAAGATCTAAAAAAATGTGAAAACAATTCAGTTGTAAATTCCGAAAGGCTCATAAAGATGCACTTTCCTGCTTTGGTTTCTGTTTTCTATTAATTTGAGGATCCTGTACTGGGTTAATGGAATGAAGGAGGGGGTGATGACTGGGGAAGGCGTTGCTGGCATTCAGCTCCTTCAGTGACCCTTCACAGTTTTTAATGATGTGAATTCCTTGAACATAAGAGCACGCTCATGTCCAAATATCAATAACCCAATTTACCTCAAAGCCAAATATAAATTTAAAAATGTTATGCCTTTGTTACTGCTAATAAACGGCAGCACTGCCCCCTTTAACACATTGAAATTTGGGAATTGAATGAATATCTCTGCTCATCAATTTCTCCTCTTAATAAGGTTGTCAGATTTAGCCAGCAAATATACAGGGCATCCGGTTCAATTTGAACTTCAGATATAGAATGGATAGTTTTTGAGTTTAAGTATATTTCATGCAATACATGGACAAATATTGCATGGGGCATATTTGATATTAAAGCCTTGTTATGTATATGACAAGTCAAGGGTGAATATATTTTTCTGGCCACTTTAATCTTCATGTAATCAGGCGATCTAATCAAAGCCAGTCTCCACTCCCCCTTTTTCTTGTCACACTCCCCCCCAATTCTGGAATTTTGAATGAACAAAGGATTGCTTAGAGCATCATGCCAAGGATCCCATGAATTCAGTATTATTATCATCTGCAAATAGAGGTAGAGGTCTTTTAAAAAGGAACGATATAAAAAGAGAAATCTGACTTTTAACTACAGCAATTCATATTTACAACCCTCTCCCAGTTCACCCTAACTCAAGTCGTTAGCATATGATATTTTCAGCTGGTTGGGCCAGCTGTTGTTATCGGGATTCAGGTGGGGATAGAAGGACATTTACAATTTTTATATCAGAGTGCTTTTCCAGACCCAGATAAGTAAATATGGAGCAGCAGGTGATGCAAAGAACCAAGGAAAGAGTTGAAAACAGACAGAATCTCATCATTTAGGCAAATGCAAAATGCAAAATCTAGTCTGTGGTGTAAAATTCTGGAATATAGTGCCTGCCATTCACTTTTCCCCGGGTGGGATATTTTATATCTTTAGAATGCAGATATGTGAGGTTTATATTACCATACGGTGTCTTTGCAAATGGGCCATCTGGGCCACTCAGAGGTATAAATGTGTCCACCAAATTGGTCAAATTACTAGATTATGCTCCTGATTCCCATGTTCAGCCTCATTTTCTGAGTCATAAGTTAGAAGAACACCGCCACTACTTTTGAAGTTTCCACTGTTAAGTGTTCAGACCTGAGGTACTCAGGACTGTGCCTCCTACCAAAATGCAGTCTATAATTACTTCAGAGATGCTACTCTGCTCTGCTCATCTTCTATCAGAGGCCTGGGGTGTTATTGTGTTTTGTACTTGAAGTCTAATGACTATGTCCCCTGGCGGGGCCGCTTGGGACCAATGGTAAAATTAAATCGCCATGTTGTAATACCTCTGGAACTGGGTTCAACTTCTAACATCTGTTTAATGGTGCATTCTTTTTGAAAAGTTGTTCATTTGAAGTCTTTTCCAAAAGCAATAAAAATCTCTTTCCATTTCACTCTCCGCTCAGAGTAAAACAATTTTTTCCCCCTTTCAAAACCAAGGCTCATCTTTCCGAAGAGTCTGTGGAGGTCCGGAAACAATTCCCGGGAACTGCAGTTTGTTCAACCAGGACATTTGGGGGGCAGGGCAAGTACCATGGTGCAACTTTCCAAGTGAGTTCTTGGCTGAGATGTGTTGGTTTTCATGTACACTTGAGCAGGACAAATGAATGACTCTGTTCTCATGGCCATTCCTCGCTGGGTTACCTCTGGGATGTGAGCAGAAACTCAGGGAGAGGTCTAAGAGGTCAAAGCCTTGTTCTTTAAGTATCAGATGCAAGCTATAAAGCCTTCATTCACTTCCCATTAGCTACCAAATAATGTTCCAATTCCTTAGTCTGACTTTGAAGACCTCTGAGGATGTTCAGAGTTGGTCCATAATGACATTTCAACAAGACAGTCCTTCATTGTTAAGGATTGCTCTGTACCTAGCAGGATGTTTAGCATGCATGGTCTTCCTGTCACTCTGACAACCAGCTGTTTCCAAATGCTTCCCCCGAGTTGGTAATGTCCCTAGGACGGAGCCACCCTTTCAGATTATGGCCTCAGTTTACCATTCTCACCTATTATTCCACTGAGTGCATCCTAGGCTTTAGATATCATATTTACTAGTGGCTACTGGGAAGATTAAAGGGCATAAATGAATAAAACAACTTATAACATTCTTTGCACCAAGTGCAGGCTCTGTGCGGGAAAAATCTCCTCTATACTTGCACTGATATTGCACATAATTTTGCTTTTACCTTCATTCCCCCCATCTGGGCCAAATACCTTCTTCTGACCTCTGAATGTCCAAATCTTACCTCCCCCTCCTCCTCTTTCTTCTTCCTCTTAGCATTTATTTATTTTTGAGAGAGAGAGCGAGCAGAAGAGGGACAGAGAGAGGGAAATGCAGAGTCTGAAACAAGCTCCAGGTTCCAAGCTGCCAGCACAGAGCCTGATGCAGGGCTCAAACTCCTGCATGGCGATATCATGACCTGAGCTGAAGTCCTATGCTTAACCGACTGAGCCACCCAAGGGCCCCTAAATCTTACCTTCTTTTAGGTACAACTTAAATGACACATGAACTCTCTCTCTCAATCTCTTTATTTCCTAGGTTCTTTCACTGCTCACGGTCTCTGTTAGGGACTCAAGGACTCAGCTGGAAAGACAAACGCAGTAGTGTGTAGCATGCAGTAGAACAAGTGCAGGACAAAGAGAAGACCAGGGTTCAGGAGTAGCCAGGAAGAGTCTTTGTGGAAATTTCTCTACAAAAGTGATGCTTGGGTCAAATTTTGAAGAAGGCCAAGGGTTGATTAGATGAAAATGGAGATAGAAAGCATAGTCCACCTAAAGGGAAAATTGTGAGCAAAAGCATGGTGGTGGTCGTTCATTTTGGTGGAGTCAAACAAAGCATAGAGAGAGGTGCTGGGAAATGAGGCGGGAGATGTCACCAGGAGCCAAGTCATAAAGGGTGTTATACGATGAGCTTTGGAGTTTGGACTTCGTTCTGCAAGTTCAAAAAGTAGTGGAGAGATTTTATTTTATGTGTCTTTCTCTGCCTTACATTACAATTACATATTTATATGCACATTTTTTTTCAAACTAGACTTTATTTGCCACATGGACTGAGCCTATATTTTTTGTTTTGGATGAATGAATGAATGAAATAATGAGCATTTTAGATTCTTTTCTTTATCTGAAGAATGCTGATTCATTGGTTTCATTTTAGTAGACTGATGGAGATTTTAGATTTACCTTTAAGATTATTTAGCAAGTCACTTTTTTTGTGCATAAGCCATTGGCTTCTGATTACTTTGGCATTGATGGATAGTCATGAGTAGAATCATCTATTGTTTGTTCTATTATTCATTTTCATAGTCACGACACAACATGTTGAATAGCTAGTGTCACCTGGGTGATGACAAATCAAAGGTAAAAACAGAGTGATTAAAAACTAGAATCTAAAGCCCATAAAGCTACTTTTGATTTCTTTGGAAAAAATCTGAATCTTGGGTAATTCTGTCACTTTGAAGGCTAGCAGACTCCAGCCAAATAGTTTCAAGAGAGTCAGGGAGGCCCCAAAATGTGACTCCTTCATGGAAAAAACCAACCTTTGCCTTTATTCCTTAAGCTGTCAACACTTACACCCGGGCTTATCACAATTGACAGAAAGTTGGAGGAAAAATATTCTCAAATTCTCTTGGACCCTCAGACTGGAGAGCAGGTGGACTACTCCATTCCAGAGGAGCTGAAAGTTTGAGTGATCAATTATCTTTGTAGAACATAAAACAGGGCACATTTCTGTCATCTGTCTGTCTACACTCACTCACTGTCTGCAGCACTCATTTTCCTCTTCTTCATTAGGAAGGAGGAAGTGTAGAAAGTCACAGGGTTCTGGGTCAAGAGGAAGAGAGTTAAGTAGTTAAATTAGCCTTAGACATGCCCCAGGGCTTATGGGAAATCCTGCTCAAAAACATATTTATAGCTTTGAGGGTCAAGATTAATTAAGCTGATTTCATGTTAATATTAAACCCACATAATGAGGTGAAACTTTCGAAGAAGTGCCAAACCTTGACCAGGCCGTAAACTTGTTTTACCAGCTTCGTCTTTGACTTATTTAAATGAATAGAGAGAAAACCAACATTCTTTCTGTTTGCTCTGGGCACTTTGGTCTGTTCAAGCTCAGGGTCTCCACAGATTGGTGATACTTTCTTGTTTGTTTTAGCTTCCCCACTGGTTTGCACTCTGCGCTATGGATGGAGATGATGTGTGAGCAAGAGCAAAGAGAGAATGCACCAAAGGATGTAAGACACATGTTATGTAATGCCGTGTGGACTATTTAAAATGAAGGTCATAACTTTTTATATATATATATATAAAACGCACTTTCTAATGCAGAAGTTTAGAAAAAAGTATGGTTAAGAGTTTGCATAAGTCCTGCCTTAACCTGATCTCATTGCAACAAATCCTTAGGCCATATTGACTCATTTATGATTCTAAACATGGATGGTCTCCCGTTAATATGATGGTTATTACATGTCATTATTACTTTAAAGCAAAGTTTCTCAACCTCAACACTAGGGAGACTTACAGGTCTGGATAACTTTTGCTGTGTGTGTGTGTGTGTGGTGGTGGTGGTGGTGGTTGGGGAGGGGGGGGTTGTCCTGTGCATTATGGGATGTTTAGTGTCATCCCTGGCTTCTACCCCTGGGTAGAATAGAAACCTCTCTTCCTACTCCCTGTGAAGTCTGGACAATCAAAAATGTCTATAGACATTTTCAAATGTCCAGGAGGTAGATGGTGGGCAAAATCCACTGCTTTGAGATATACCACACTTAAGAAGCTTTCGCTAAATAGAATTACAGCCTTACAGAAGTTAAGAAATCTACCTCTGCAATGTAAATATCTGTATCATTAGCCACGATGCACTATCTTTCCTATCCTTTCACTTTCCAACCTTTAGCCAGAAGTTAGTTCAAAGTAACACAGAATACTCAGTGATCATTGTTTTGAAGTGGTAACAGCCCCTAAGGGGGATACTGACCAAAGTCAAGTGAATAATGAACTATTACAATGATATTTGAATATAGACTAGTTTCCATTTGCAGATGGACATGTGCTGTGAGCTGAATAGCACCTATCAGCAAGTACTGGAATAAAGCTCAGTCGAACAGGTGCTGGACACTAAATATTTGTTTCTGTGTGCTGCCGTCACACCTCTTATCCAAGATCGTATAATAAATTATTAATGAGTCACAGATATTTTGAGAGTCAGATCCTCAAAAAGATAAGGAAATCCTTAGGCTTATTTGTTTGTTTCTCTTTTGGCCATTTCCTAAGGCGATTTAGGGCTTTTTTTTTTTTAAATACTAAGAGCATAATTTATAATTTTTTGACTTTTCCTCTTCTCCCTAGGGAAACATCGAAGCGCATGACTTCAACAATCACTTCTACGTTATGATTAATTTTTCTTCTGTATCCAAAACTCTTTTTTATTGAGATATAATCCACATATCATAAATCGCCAAACATACTGATACACTTTTAAAGTGTATAATTCAATGGGTTTTAGCATATTTATAAGGTTGTGTAATGATCACCACTGTCTAAATTTAGAAGATTTTCATCACCCCAAAAAGAAACCCATACCCATTAGCAGTTTTTCCTCAATCTCTTCCGCCCAGGATCCTGGCAGCCACTCTTCTACTTTCTGTTTCTGCAGGTTTGTCTGTTCTGGACACTTCATATATATGGAATCAAATCATATGTGGCTGCTATGGTCTGAATGTCTGTGGCCTCTTAAACTCACATATTGAAACCTAACCCCAGGCTGATGGTATTTGAAGGTGGGACCTCTGGGAGGTGATTAGGTCACAAGGGTGGAGCCCTTGTGAATGGGGTTAGTGGCCTTTCAGAAGGATCCCAGAAAGCTCCCCTGCCCCTTCTACCATGTGAGGATGCAGCAAGAACACTGCCATCTAGGAAGTGGGCTTTCACCAGGCACTTAATCTGCCAGTGACTTGGTCTTGGGCTTCCCAGGTTCTAGAACCATAAGAAATAAATATTTGTCTGTGTTGTCTGTGTCCTAATCTCACAAACCAGCTGAATGGTCCTGTTTTACTGTAATTACATCTTTAAAGGCCCTATCTTCAAATAGAGTCACATGCTGAGGCACTAAGAATGAAGTCTTCAGTACATGAATTTTGGGGAGATATAATTCAACCCATAGCAGCCTTCCATTTTCACTTTGCCAACACCCTGGTCCTTAAATAGAGTTACAGTAAATATGAGAATAAATGAAAGAGTTTAAGAGTGAAGGTCATGGGGATGAAAGTGGTCATGAAGGAGGAAAGGGGGAGAGGACAAGAAACGTATGCATAAGAAATAATACCAGAAACCCAAGGTAAGGTTGTTGTCAAATCTTGGCATTGAATTTAGTGCTGGACTCAATTCTGACTTCCTGAGGCCAGAGAAAGGAAAACACTAAGAATTACATTATACACTACAAAAGATTAATTTAAACATCAAGAGTTAATAAAATTTAAAGAGATGCATATATTTGATAATTTTAAATTTCCTTCCTTTTCTTTGAGGATACTCATTTCTCCCATTTCCTTTTGGATTTTTGGGTTGTGTTTAAATTTAGAGAGCTAGAAAAACTCTGTGTTCTAGGATTTTTAAAGTTAGTTTTAACACTTAATTTCAGTTATTTACTTGGCCAGCTGGGGGAAAAAAGACAAGTGGTATTTAATATAATTCAATATAATTCACTTCTAAAAACAACTTTATTATGCTTAATATAAGCAGGATTGTCGCCACATTTTCTGCTTCCACCCTCCGTATGATTAAATCCTCCCACTGAGAATTTAACATTGACATTTGAAGGGAATTGATAGAAAACTAGACGTGATGTGAAACAATTCATTAGCCTGTGCTTTGTTTTCAGGAGAGAGCCCTTCTATAAGGTTGTGTCTAATTGAAGAGCTTGGTAAATGTCTTTGATTTTGAGTGCCATTGACAATAAGAACCACACATACTTTGAGACAGTCTCATGTGCCACCTAACCCGTCCAGTGCTCAGCGTCTCCTTCCCGCAGATGTGGAGTCTGGACTGGGATCTTTAAGGACAAGTCTAGTTCCGTCATTCTCAAATCTTATGGTTCTGACATCACTATCAATCATTATTGCCAACACTAATTGAAGAATTAGCACATACCCTGGCTGCGCTGAGTGAGCACTTTATATGCATTACTTCATACGAAACTGATTGCAAAATGAGGTAGGTGCTATTATAATTTTATGGATCAAATGACAGGGGTTTTGAGAATCACTAACTACATCTGGTAAATTGAGATGCTTCCAACTGAATGTTGGTCCTGTGGTTTTGTGGTTTGGTTATAAGCTCTAACCATTATGTTATACCACCCAGTTATTTTTAAAAAAAGTTTTAATGTTTATTTATTTTGAGAGAGAGAGAGAGAGAGAGAGCGTGAGCAGGGAAGGGGCAGAGAGAGAGGGAGACACAGGAACTGAAGCAGGTTCCAGGTTCAGAGCTGTTGGCACAGTGCCCGACGTGGGGCTCAAACCTATGAACTGACCAGCCAAAGTCTACCACTCAACCGACTAGCCACCCAGTGCCCCTACACACAGCTTTAAGCATTCGCTGAGTACTGGGTTTAGATGGAGCTTGTTAAAGCAGAGTCTAGTGAAGTGTGTCACATCTACCATGGTGCAGAGACTATCTGAAATGACAGAACTTTTGAGGTCCTGATGTCAAAGGCCTCCCGAAACACATCTGAGGTTAATGTTAAGATAAGTCAGCTTGCTGCAGAAGGAAGATTCACAGAAGATCTGTGAAGCATCCCGGTAAGACGGAGTGGAGAGCCACCTATTACAGAGTTTGGGCTTGTGCTGACTGCTTCTAAGAAGGAGCTATTATGGATTGAGCTGTGTCCCCCCGAAAGATAAGTTGATATCTTAACCCCTAGGACTCCACAATGTCACCTCTTTACAGAGGGAAATCAAATTAAAGTTAAGTCATTAGGGGGAAGCCAAATGCAATACGATGGGTGTCCATATAAAAAGGGGAAATTTGGGCATGCGTGGAGGGAAGATGAGGTGAAGACACACAGAAGACATCCATGTGACTGGAGTGAAGTGTCTACAGACCAAGGACTTGCCAAGGTTTGCTGGCAAACACCAGAAGCTAGAAAAGGCAAGATCATGGCCCTGGTGAAAGCCAGTAGCCTCCAGAACTGTGAGAGAATTAAGTGTCTGGTGCTTTTTTTTTTTTACCTTAAAAATTTTAAGCTTCTCTGTTTATTTTGAGAGAGAGAGAAAGCCAGCAGTGGAAGGGCAGAGAGAGAGGGAGAGAGAGAATCCCAAGCAGACTCCGAGCTCTCAGTGCACGCAGCCTGATGTGAACTTCGAACTCACAACCTGATCTGAAACCAAGAGTCACTTAACCAACTGAGCCACCCAGGCGCCTCTAAATGTCTGTTGCTTTAAGCCATGAGTCTGTGTGACTTTGTTACAGCAGCTCGACAAGGCTAGCGCAGGAGTTGAAGGAGCTGAGCTCAGTTTGGGATTGTTGTTAGTTCAGCAAAGTGAACTTTGTTCAGAGGATGGGAGGAATGAGGAGGAGCTGGGAATGTTAATCATGAGAAAGTACTGATCATTTAAAAGAAAATTCTTAAAATTTTTTAAACGTTTTTTTAAGTTTTTATTTTAATTCTAGTTACATATAGTATTATATTAATTCCAGGTGTAGTGATTCAACAATTCCATATATCATTAGGTGCCCATCACGACAAGTGCCTTCCTTAATCCCCATCACATATTTAACCCATCCCCCCCATTCACCTCCCCTCTGGTAACCATCAGCTAGTTCTCTATAGTTAAGGGTCTGTTTCTTGGTTTCTCTCTCTCTCTCTGCCCCTTTGCTCATTTGTTTCGTTTCCTAAATTCTACATGTGAGTAAAATCATATGGTATTTGTCTTTCTCTGACTTATTTCACTTAGCATTATACTTTCTGGCTCCATCCATGTTGTTGCAAATGGCAAGATTTCATCCTATTTTATGGTTGAGTAATATTGCATTGAATATATATTTACCACATTTTCTTTATCCATTCATCAGTTGATGGACACTTGGGCTGTTCCCATCATTTGGCTACCGTAGATAATGCTGCTATACACATCAGGTGCATGCACTCCTTCGAATTAGTGTTTTTGTATTCTTTGGGTAAATACCCAACAGTGCAATTGTTGGATTGTGGAGTAATTCTATTTTTAACTTTTTGAGGATACTCCGTACTGTTTTACACAGTGGCTGTACCAGTTTTCATTCCTACCAATGGTGCATGAGGGTTTCTTTTTCTCTATATCCTTGCCAACACTTGTTTTTTTCTTGTGTTATTGATTTTAGCCATTCAGACAGGTGTGAGGTGATATCTCATTGTAGTTTTGATTTCCATTTCCTTGATGGTGAGTGATGATGAAAACCTTCTCATGTGTCTCCTGGCCATCTGGATGTCTTCTTTGGAGAAATGTCTGTTCATATCTTCTGCCCATCTTTAACTTGATTTGTTTCTTGGCTGTTGAGTTTTTTAAGTTCTTCATATGTTTTGGTACTAACCCTTTGTCAGGTTATTTGGATAGTAACCCTTACCATTTGCAAATATCTTCTCCCATATTGTAAGCTGCCTTTTAGTTTTGTTGACTCTTTCCTTCGCTGTGCATAAGCTTTTTAGTTTGATGTAGTCCCAATAGTTTATTTTTGCTTTTGATTTCCTTGCCTCAGGAGACCTATGTAGAAAACAGTTGCTATAGCTGATGTCAAAGAGGTTACTGCCTGTGTTCTCTTCTAGGATTTTTAGGTCTCACATTTAGGTCTCTAATCCATTTTGAATTTATTTTCGTAGAGCACTGATCATTTAGAGGAAAGAACTGTTGGCCATTTTGCAGCTGTTTTATGGCTTTGCACAGGTTCTGTTAGAAATATTGATGACATTCTATTAGGGACATTCCAGTCTGGTAGGAATCCCAACAGGGCCGATTTTCACTTTCTCAGGTTTTATCTGAAAAGTGATGTATTCATTTTAATAAATTACTGATTTATTTTTCCTGTTGTGTTCTTAAAAACATCTATATTCCAAGTGTTCTTAAACACTTCTCTACTTGAGCTACAGAATGAGTCTAAATTCAAATCACTGCAAATGGTAATACAAAGTTTACTTTTAATGTAATTTCAGCTAAGAAAAATCTTTAAAAAAATGTTTTTTGCATTTATTTATTTTTAAGAGACAAAGAGACAGAACACAAGGAGGGAGGGACAGAGAGAAAACTGGAGATACAGAATCTGGAGTAGGCTCCAGGCTCTGAGCTGTCAGCACAGAGCCCGATGCAGGGCTCGAACTCACAAACCATGAGATCATGACCCAAGCTGAAGTCGGACGCTTTACCGACTGAGTCACCCAGGTGCCCCCCAGCTAAGAAAAATCTTAATGACATATTAGCACAGTGGTCTTGAGTGTGGCAAAAATTGTGAAGGTAGTGCCCAAGTGACTGAAACTTGGGAAAAATTATTTGACAGGATTGCTTACAGGTTTCTACTGCTTTTAAATTTTTTTCTTAATTTTTCTTGTTTTTACTGTTCATTTATTTTTGAGACAAAGAGTCAGACATGAGTGGGAGGAGGGCAGAGAAAGAGGGAGACACAGAATCCAAAGCAGGCTCCAGGCTCTGGGCCGTCAGCATAGAGCCTGACACAGGGCTTGAACTCACGAGCTGTGTGATCGTGCCCTGAGCTGAAGTCAGACGCTTAACTGACACTGTCACCCAGGCACCCCAGAATTATTTTTAATGTTCATTTATTTAGTTTTGAGATGGAGAGACAGAGAGTTTGAGTGGGGAGGGGAAGAAAGAGAGCAAGACAGAGAATCCCAAGCAAGCTCCGTTCTGTCATCACAGAGCCTGATGCAGGGCTCGAACTCACAAGTCTAGATATCATGACCTGGTCTAAAACCCAGAGTAGGATGCGTAACTGACTGAGTCACCCAGACATCCACACTACTGCTTTGATTTAAACAGAAAAGTTGGATTTTTATCATATGAATTCATTTGCAAGTTTTGAGAACATTCATACATAAACCCTTCCACTTGTTTATGTAGAGATTATAAGGATAGAGAACAAGGACAGAAAAATTATAAGTGACATTTCTTATGAGAACAGAAATTAACTCAGTCCAAAACATCAACTTTGTTTACATATACTGAACTCGAAAACCTGGCTTTTCTTTCCTTTTCTTTTTTAACTTTTATAAATTTATGATTTGGTCTTGGGCTAAAATGGTCTTGTCTTGGGCAAGAAACTTCATTTTAGGCTAAACATGATTTAAAATAAGTTACGTTAAACTAGATAAATGACCAGTTTTCCTTCTGACTCAGTGATACATTTCTTTTTAATTCTAAATCCTCTGGAAGATTCAAAACATTCCTTCTGTTCTTTATGCTGCGATGTGAAGCAATGTGTATAATATGAAGTCATTTCTCTCCTAAACTCAGCTGGTGAAGTTGGTGATGAGGGTGAACCTGAGAATATTCCCTTTGTTAGGGACTGAAGTCTTTTGACAATAGTCCCTTAGGACTAGGGGCAAGGAGATTGGGAAGACAATTATAGAAAGGGCAGCAGGCCCAAGACTCAGGTAATCTATCACTAAAGCTTGTCTCAGACTGTCCCAGCAACTAGGAAAGGATCCTCGGCACTGCATCAGAGATCTCTAGTGCAGATCTCTAGACCCACTGGCTCCCTTCTGTGCATGCCTTGTGGCCACGTGTTTCCAAACACTGGCTGGACCTGCCATTATTGACCTGCCTTGTAGGTAGGAAGGTTTTGAAGGTCT
Organism: Hyaena hyaena; assembly: GCF_003009895.1. NCBI lineage: Eukaryota > Metazoa > Chordata > Mammalia > Carnivora > Hyaenidae > Hyaena > Hyaena hyaena. The sequence goes on along the minus strand of NW_024081779.1, from coordinate 520,737 downwards.
GCTTAGAAATCTGGGGCACCTGGATGGCTCAGTCGGTGGAACGTCCTACTTTGGCTCAGGTAATGATTTCATGGTTTGTGGGTTCGAGCCCCACGTCGGGCTCTGTGCTGACAGCTCAGAGCCTAGAGCCTGCTTTGGATTCTGTGTCTCCAGTTCTCTCTTTGCCCCTTATCTGCTTGTGCACTCGCACTCTCTTCCTCTCTCTAGGAAATAAATGAACATTAAAAAATTTTTTTTAAAAGAAAGAAAGAAATCTGCCTGCCCCTCGTAACACTTTTCATGGATGATACCTCTCATTTACAACTGTCGTTGGAAGGAGTCTTTGTGGTGTGGCCTATTTATAAATTTGGATTTACCTGCCCTTATACAAGTACTAGATTATGATGACAAACTATGAGCAGCCACGAATGGGGAACAGGGAGGCAGAAATTGTATGCACTTAATTCTTCTAATTTTTTCCTTTATTTTTCTTATAACCTCTTGATATCATTAATGATGCCCTTGAATCTGGAGACTTAGGTGCCATCAACCACAGGTAAATTCTGACTTGAAATGAATCAAATTTCTCTCCATCTCTCACATGTTCTAACCATTATTTTGAATTTCTAATTTCAAATGGAGCTCAGTGATTCATCTATTTTTTTCCTATTTTTTTAGTGAGGCACAATTTGCATACAGTTTAATCTCCCCTCTCGGCAAATCAGCACAATCAAAGAACAGCTTCATGAAACCTCAAATTCTTGTGAGCTCCTTTGTTCGTTTGTAGTCAAGTCTTCTCCAGCCTCTGGCAATCACTGATTTGCCTTCTGTCCCTATAATTTTGCATTTTCCAGAACATTGTGTAAATTGAATCATATAGCACAGCCTTTTGAATCTGGCTTTGCTTTCACTTAGCCTAATGCATTTTAGGCTTCTGCATGTTTTTACAGGGTTCAATAGGGAGCAAAAGGGTAGCGTCTCACTGTGTGTCACTGTATGTCCACAGTTCATTTACCCACTAGGCAGGTGGAGGACATTTGGCTTTTGGAAATTATGAGTAAAACTTCTAAAAATACTCTTGTGCAGTTTTTTGGGCAAACATATGTATTCATGTTATTTATTAATTGTTAATGTTAAATACACTTAAGTCGATTAAAAGTAGCAGAGACTCTCTGACTTATTGAAGACTCTCTAACCGCTTAGTCAGGAAAATAAAAAACAGGTAAGTGTCCACTTTGGGGAGCAGAGAGACAGGAGAATTTAATTAATTCAACTTTTCTTTCTTAGTTGACAACTGGTCCTGCAAGCATTTATTTTGGTAAAACAGATTTCTGGAAATATACTCTTAAGTCAAAGCAAAGGGAGGTGTTTGGCCAGGAAGGGAAGTCCTAGAGCAAAATATCTTGTGTACAGAAGGCAACCACATGGTTTGGCAAATTACATTTTTCCAACAAATCCTCATTACTGCCTGAGGAGAGGATATGAGGTCAACGTAAGCAACCCTGTCCATCTAGCAATATCTCTCACTATGTAACTCAGACAAATTGGAAGCTAATTGTTTTGGAAGAGCTGTAAGTGTAGACCCCAATAAGATGGGTGGAAATTGGTTCTAGCCAGTTGGTACCAGAGTGAGTTATTTGATGATGTTACAATAAGTGTCATGGCAGCCATGTCTCCATCCAATTGGACCCACTGTGAACTCTACTGGTCTTGGACTAGTAGTCATGATTCCTTCCAATGCCCAAATTAAGAAAACTCAGTGAACCAGATCCCTACATATAACAGTTCTTTAAGATATTCTTTCACTCTTTTCTCTTCATTTTCTTGGGTTTCCATGCAGCCTTTTTTACTTTCTTTTCATATGTCAGTTGCTACATAGGAACTTGTGGTTCGTTGAAAGCAGAAGAAAACTACTCATAGCATTTCTTTGAGACCAAAGGCAGAGGAAAGATTACTTGGGATTGTTGTAGAGTAAGTCTAAGCCTTTTGTTTTTCACATCAGCTACAAAACGTAGATTTGAGCAACTGTCCTGAGTTCAAACCCTTTGCGGTGGTAATGTATTTACTAGGTACCAACACGATAGGTTTATTTCCTTTCTCGGTGAGTGTTTTTGCTCCTAAGAAAATGTGTTTGCTATTAGTTGAATCTTGCGTCTTCAAGTTGCTTTATCAACTGGCCTGTAATTTGCTTTCTTAGCTTTACCTTCAGGCATTTGTTTGTTCTCTCAGTTTGCCTCCGAGGAAGCTGAAATGGATGCCGGTTGTCTTGCCATGCCAGGATCGCTTTGAACATCTGTCCAGTCATCTGATCATCCATTTCCTCCTCCCACTCACAAAATCCCACTGAGACAAATCTTGCCCAGTTTTGCACATATGGTTGATGCTCACAGCTTGAAAGTGTCCAAACTATTTAAGATTGATTTTCATTTTAATGAAAGCTCGTAGTTTTGCCCAGACATGAAAGCAAGGTGTTAGAAATCCCCACATTTCCAGGTTGTTAGATCACTTAAGCATTAGTTCAACCACGGCTGATCCATTATTAGTAGAGGAGGATGTGTTAATGAGCGTAGCTCAAAAATATCCACCTTAAAATTTTAGAGGGTCCAAAATGTACTCTAGGTGTTTGGTTTCAAAAGTTCTTTGAACTTTTAAAACTCCATTTTAGGGGATTGTATGGTTCCCAAATAGTTTCTAAAACCAATAAAAAAATGTAGTTCGTGGAAATATCCAATCAGGAAAAATAGTGAATACATTTTGGACATGTAGCATCCTCCATTGGATGGAAGGTTTCCAGCCAAGTTCTTCAGCTAGGATGCTGACCAATTCTGCCCACTCTTTCTAGCCACTGGCTTTGTGGCTGATCCTTTGGGCTCCACCTGGCTTGTTACGGCAATATTTGGAGGGAGATTTAACTAGGAATTGTGAAAAGATAAGAAGATTTTTTGAGAATGATTGAAGTCTACTGTTTGTATCTCCAAGGGCCTATCTAGCATGTTTTCTGGTCCATGGGACGTTTCCAGTAAATTTATTTGAAACAGAATTAATTTATGGAATGAGAATAGTTCACCACACAGTTAACTAAAGTACGATTATGCTGTGAACCAGACATAATACCTAATAATGTTCTGATAGGAACTTCTAAACTTGTAATTCTTCCTCAATAGAAAGTGATGGCATCCTTCGCCAAGTAGGGCTGGAGAATTCTCTTGCTGCATCTTACATGATTCATATACCCCCATTTCTGTCTGAAAAGTCCTGCTCCACACTCTTCTCATTCTGCATCAAAACTGACTTGTGTACATATATAGATTTAAAAATAACTATTTTTTAGATTTTGAAAAAGTCAGAAGCTGCGGTCTATACTTATGCAAAGACCGAAACCAAAATCAAACCAAACCAAACAATCCCCACCGAACTGAAGTCCACCATAAATACAGAATTTTGTTATCGCTTTCCAAGTGGCTTGCTCTCAATCCCCATCCACCATTCTGCAAAAACATCCACTGCTGTTATTTATCGTTCCAGAAATGGTGTCGGCCCTGATGTGATGGTATTGATGGTATTGCAGCTTTTCTCTGCTTATCTGTGTCTCTTGCTCAAAAGGAAGAGTGGACTTAACTTACTTGGCAGTGATGGGAACCATGTTCTTAATTTTTCTTTTTTTTTTTTTTTGTGGGGAATAATAACTTGAACCTTGAGACCAAGATGAAAACGTTCTCTGTAGTGCAGGAAGCCATTGTGTGATGCTTTCCTGTAACACTACACCATCCTCTCTGGGTGAGGACAATTCCTACTTGCCCTCATTCCGCACCTACGTTAAGTGGGCAACATCACATTCTCAGAAATAGCAACTGTTTTCTCCTCCAAATGTATGAGAGAGAATCCCAGCAGATAATATGCTGGCATGGGGAGGTGGTATTTGTAGCTGGATTTTTTCCCCCATATGTCTATATTTTCATAATAACAACTACAGAAAGTAAAATGTTACACATAACTTCTGGGCTGGTAGAGAGAAGAAGTCGTAGTAAGGGGTTTTTTTCTTTCTTTTTTTCAAGTTTAAAAAACACTGAACATAATAATTATTTAACCGACACATTCTTGCTCCATAGTCCCCATGGACAGATACTCTGATTGGTTGATGTGGAGTTTTGATGCTAATGGAATCCTCGGGTTTCTCCTCATTTTCTGTGGAGTCATACTTCAAGTGTGTCTATGCTTTCCTGTTCAGTGTTTCTCCTTTCCATTCGCACTATGTACGCAGCTGCGAACATCCCAATGTGCTTTGAGTGACAGTCTCCTCCTTCTCCCAAACTCCTATGGACCCATTCTGGGCCCCACACCCTTAGGCAGCTGTAAAAGTCGAGCAGACATGGTGTCCAGTGTTACCTCACAGGGGAGCTATGTCCAAACCCAGTGGGCAGAAGGGAGAAACTCACACCCATTTTTTCAGTCAGAAGACTTTCAGTGAACAGTTCAATATTTAGCCTCATAAGTAGGGCATCTGTAAAACATGGTGACAGAATTTATGCCGGGAAATACGAGGAAAAAGTCAATGTCCTTGGCGCCAGGGAAAGGAGGTTCCTTCACATGGAAGGTTTTTTTTTTCCACGTTCTTCTCATGCTTTCAGAGTATTTTTGGGTTTGGGGGGTTGCAAACAAAATCACAAGCTTAGTGTTTTGGCGAGAACAAAGGGCCAGATGGAATTCAAGAGTTTTAGTGTCTTTTCATAGTTTTTTTCCAATAACTTATTTGATCTTGAGCAACTTCCTGTGAGATTCAATTTTCCCAGAATTGTAACTGGGGCACTTATTAGAAAGGCAGATTGCTTTCTCTGTTAAAGAAGTTGGAAATACATCATATGGCTTTTAGACATGTTTTGAATGGCTAGGGTTTTGTTTTGTTTCATTTGTTTTTTTTTTTTTTTACTGGCTTTGCTCCGTGTTGGCCCTACTGTATTGGGTCTATTGGTCTTCATGGCATTGCATGATCTTTTCTCTCATTGCTGTCCCTCTTTCCACTTAACATCTCTCCTCCTCTGTGCCAATCTTCTCTGCAGTGATGTGTACCATGTTTTAAGGACTCTTAAAGTATATCAATCACATATTCATATCTTTCCTTCCCTTGATAAGGCGAGAGTATTAGCAAACAGGCACTCATTCATGAAATTGATTTTTAAATAATAATGGTGTGAACTCACTAGTTAAAGTGTCCAAGATAATCAGAGCTCTCGTGAGTACTCCCAATTCGATTTGAGTTTATTGTGACTGATGCTGTGCTCACATATAAGTGTCTCATTAATGTCAGCTACAGTGAAGAAGAAACTTGTATCTCTTCTTCTCAGGTCACTTTTCCCTGGGAATGATATCAGGATGACAAGAATCACAAATAAGTGTATTTGGGTCCTCCTCCATCTGCCCTGACCATGGCACCACCTTAAATTCCTCCAGAGAAGTTAATTCCTGGGAAATGTTTCTATATGCTCTGAGTACAATTCTTCTTGCCTGTTGACAGAGTGATTTACCCCCTCATTGCAGGATTTGCTTGTCATTCCTGGTGCAGGTGTGGATTCTGCAGAAACAGCTCCGCATGAGTTCAGTGATGCTCGCCAAGTCCATTGTCCGGAGGGCGGTCTTCTCTGGAGGAGTGAGTGCTCTCATTCTCCACTGCTGGGTCTTAAACTTTCAATGTAACAGATCTTTAACTTTCATTCCTGTATTTTTACTTTAGCCAATGAATCCATGGGGGAGGGGCTCAAAGGATGTCTGTACCCCAGGACTTCTACTGTGTTCAGAATGGTTCTTTTTTTCCATAACTCTCGCCCCATGGGAGTCTTCCTTCTCCTCGCTAACCTCAGCAAATACCTTGGTTCATCTTGTAAATCATCTTCTAAAGATTCCACCCCTTCAAGTCTCTGCTCATTCTTGGATCCAAAGGTGGACATAACTTCGATTAATTTGGAAATTTTATTACAGATACAGAAGCTTCATCCAAGTTGTTGCCTTAGTTTTGCTCTGCTTTTTAATAGGGAAAGCTGGCCTATCTGTCTCAATGCTTTGCTTGAGTGGTCTCCCAGCTGAAACTTGCCCTCATGGGAATGTAGCTGAATATTTGAGCCCATGGGAAGATGTACAGTGATTTGTGCCTAGGTGGAACCTGGGAATCACCTGGTAATTTCTAACATTCACCCATGATGGAAAAGCCTGGGTGAGGCAGAAAGGGTCTTCTAGGTTGGGTAAGAAAAAAGTATGCTTTTGAAAGAAAGCCATATATTATAAGTTTTTAAAACTTTTAGGGGCGCCTGGGTGGCTCAGTTGGTTAAACGACTCAATTCAGCTCAGGTCATGATCTCACGTTCGTGGGTTCGAGCCCCGTGTCGGGCTCTGTACTGAAAGCTAGCTCGGAGCCTGGAGCCTGTTCAGATTCTGTATCTCCCTCTCTCTCTGACCCTTCCCTGCTCACACTGTCTCTCTCTCAGAAATAAATTAAAAAAAAATTTATTTATTTTTGAGAGACAGAAAGAGAGCATGAGGGGTGGTGGAGGAGAAACTGTGAGACCATGATCTGAACTAATAGTTCATAAGGAAAGTGAGGGCTGTGGGGCACTTGTGAGGTCCTTGAATTAGTTTCCCAGATCTGTGTGACAAAGTATCATGTTCTTCCTCTCAAGACTCAAGGGAAGAGTCTGTCTCCAGGCTTTCTTCCTCACTTCTGGTAGCTTCTTGGCTTGTGGTAGCATAATTCTGATCTTCACATGGTGTCCATGTCTTTTCTAATAACATCAGTTATATTGGAAGAGGGGCCCTTCCTACTCCATGATGGCTTTATCTTAACTGATTACATCCACAATGACCCTGTTTTCGAATAAGGTCACACCTGAGGTACTGGATGTTAGGACTTTGACATAAGAATTTTGAGGGGACAGAATTCAATCCTTAATAGCCCTTTTCTTGCTCTATGCCTGGATGTAGAGCCAGTTTAAAATAGAAGTCAGACCAAGATATAGCTCCTGCCATTATCTGCTCTGTTTGCTTCACATAGACATGACTTAGACGTGCTATTTAGACATTTTGAAATTCTGACATTCTCCCAGACAGACGTGGCTCTTGAACAAAAGATAGATTTTTAAGATACATTCATTGTACAACTAAGGGCCTGGCTAAAGGTATCCAACCCTAGAGCAGTAGCTAAAAATGAGAGAACAACACACAACAATTTTAAAAGGAGTGTTACTTGTGTTATGTACTCACATTCACGAACCAAGTTGTATTAGGGCAGACACTTCTAATTCAGGGCTGCAAAACACAAGAAGGATTTTGTGCTTGGATCAGCATCTAGTTTGGCCACAATTATGGTTTAGGATGCAGGATGTTAATGGAGCTCTGTGTTCGAGTGCTTGAAAGGAACAAATCTCCTGTGCACAATTATTTCTTTTAAGTCACTTCTAACTTAATGATCAGACTCAAAAATGAACAAGCCCTGCGGTACTGACTGTGGAAAGGCAGGGACTCAGGAGATGAAGGAACCCACAGGCTGAATTTTTCAACTTGCCGCAACTGACAAGGGGGGGACGTCCTGTTTCTAAAAGTGACTTTGAGAGAACAGTTTTATAAGTCTGCTCTACTTCTACACATAAATGAGTCTGTGTATTCAAAGGTGGGGCTTTCTTTTTATAAACCAATTAATGAATTAATTTTTATTACTTATTTATTTAAATTTACATCCACGTTAGCTAGCATATAGTGCAATAATGATTGTAGGACTAGAATTCAGTGATTCATCCCCTACATACAACATCCAGTGCTCATCCTAACAAGTGCTCTCCTCAATGCCCCTCGTTCATTTAGCCCATTCCCTTACCCCCAACCCTTCCAGCTTGTTCTCTGTATTTAAGAGTCTCATGTTTTGTCTCCTTCCCTGTTTTTATATTATTTTTGTTTTCCTTCCCTTATGTTCGCATGTTTTGTATCTTAAATTCCACATTTGAGTGAAATTATACGATATTTGTCTTTCTCTGACTAATTTCGCTTAGCCTAATATACTCTAGTTCCATCCATGTTGTTGCAAATGACAAGATTTCATTGTTTTTGATTGGTGAGTAATATACCACATGTTCTTTATCCATTTATCTGTCGATGGACATTTGGGCTCTTTCCATACTTTGGATATTGTCAATAGCACTGCTATAAACATTGGGGTGCATGTGTCCCTTCAAAACAGCACACCTGTATCCTTTGGATAAATCCTTAGTAGTGCAATTGCTGGGTCATAGGGCAGTTCTATTTTTAATTTTTGGAGGAACCTCCGTACTGCTTTCCAGAGTGGCTGCACAGGTGGGGCTTTCTTGTAACCACATAGAACCAGGCCCTGCTGCTTGGAGAAGGAAAAGGTTTTTCCTTGGGGACTGACTGATGTGTGGGAAAGAGTCTGGGCCAGGATTTGGGTGCCATGCTCAGAGACAAGTGCATGATGGGATATAGCGACTAAACTTCCATTTTACAAGGGGTATATGGGGAGACTTCCCTTGACATTACATTGGTTCATATGATTAAATCCCTCTCGTGTTAATTAAATCACCACCGGATGGCGGTTGTAACTTGAATTGTGGTCTCTCTAGCAGATTCATTATGAAAGATAATGGCTTCTGGTTTGATGACAAATGTGTGGCAAGCTATTATCTCCTGCTTTTCTTTCTTATACAGTTAAAAGTGTCATTTGAGAGTTGTATTGTAGATATATTTTTACTGCTTATTTGTAACACTGTCTAAAATCAGAATGCTTATTTGTTTGGGGTTTATTGCCATTAAACCCTCCTTTAACTTAAGGCGGGAAGATGGCACCATGAATTATACACAATAAAAAAATTCATTAACAGACTGGAATACACATGTGGAAGGAGGTGGAGAGAGAGAGATAAACAGACATTCTTGTTTTCTCCTTTCTTTGCCTCCTAAACTCCAGACCATCAATAGGTCTCGTCTTTTCTACCTGTCTCAGGGCCTTCTGGTTTACTGCACCTTTGGCCTGGAGCACAAGGCTCTTGACACTACTCCCTGCCAGCATGCTCACACACATGCACACAAACGCACACACACAGACACTCCCACACATGCACAGGAACACCCCCCCACACATACGCACACACAGACACTCCCAACGCATGCACGTGCGCAAACACACACACACACACATTCCCACACACAGACACGCACCACACCCCCGCCCAGAGAGACACCTGCACACAGCTGGCTTGTCGGCACCCTGCAGGTCTTGGCTTTAATGTCTCCCTTTCAAAGAACCCCCCTCCCCGAGGCCCCCGTGTCTGAGTGGTTTCCCTCTTGTCATTCTTTACCACTTATTCTTGATCCTTTATTTCCCATCACTCATACAGCTTTGCTCTGAGTCTTCCTTATCATTTACCTCTTCCTGCCTATTTTCTCCACTAGGTAGGAATTGTATCCATTTTTTCATCAGTGCCTACTGTGTTCTCAGCACATGCCTGACAAATAGGAGACAGTAAATATTTGTTGAATGGATAAAGGAATGAGGAATGTAGAAAGGGAGGGAGAAGGAAAGGGGAAAAATGAGAGTAAATGAATTTCCCCCATTGTGATTTTCAAGTTGGAAGAAGCTCTCAAATTTCCAGTTTGGGATTTTGTTAGAATGCAGTAGGTGAATAGTGACTATAGAAGACTATCTACTCGGGTCATTGCATGCACTTTGTCTGGAAATTTTATATTAGGCCCTGTGTGCTTTGAGTAGAACTTTCACAGATGGAATTATGGCACAATAAAAAATACTCTCCTTTTAATTGTGAAAGAAAAGAAAGGAGCTTAGAAAATGATTATTCTAGGTAAATCTCCAGTATTTTCTTTTTCATCTAATAAGCTATCAAGTCTCTATTATTACCCATTGTGACTTTCAAGACAGTCTATGCTTTGCTGTACTACTAAACAGATCTTATTTCTCATAGTCAACCATGTACCCTTAACTATGTTTATTCATGGAATTTTGAATGCTTACTATATTCCAATACTATCTAGACTTTGGAATAATTTCCCTATTATTTCCTTTGTTTATGTTACTTTTTCAGGCTAAAAAATCAGTTCTTATTATGTTTTCTAGTCACCTTTCATAATCTAGCTCTGTCACACGTTCTTCATAAAGCCATCCTATTTAACTCAAGAGTGGTTCTGCCATATTTGAAACTAGTATTTGCACTTATGGCTTTATAGTGACATTTAGGGATTAAAAAATTATTTACATGTGGTAATTTGCCCTCCATAGATGAAAACATTTGGGGACTGGAGTGTATCTACTACCTGTCATGTATACATCATTCTGTTTAGGCAGACACATAGTAGGTGCTCATTAATAATCAGAGGATTTATTAATGAACGTAATTGTTGCTGTGAGAACATAGACAGCATAGGCTTCTCTGCCATGGTTGTGACCTAGTGGAAGCCAAGATATTATCCAATGTATGAACCAAAGGGATCAGTCAATGACGAAAGCTGAGACAAAAGAGAGATCCCCCTCATGTCAGTGCTGTGACTTCCAAAGACCATCCAGGGAAGAGGAGACTTCAGTAATAATAAATTGACGTTGTGGTTTCACTGGCAGAGCTATTCCTATAGCTGGAGAGAGGGTGTTGAAACCCCTTTCACCAGGAGATTCCTTTTAAGATCACCGCACTCCTGTGTTCTGTTTCCATGCTCTCCATGAAACCCTCTAATAACTTGGCTTCCCATATGCTCGCTTCTCATTATATAATAATAAATAGGCATTTGGTCTCTGTGAACTTGATTAAGGCAAGTTTGCCTCCAAGGGGTGACAGAGCTGATTCCAAAGTATTCAGTAAAATCAGGTTTTTTAACCTTCAAGCCAGATACCGGACCCTGGGGTGTGTGAATTCATCAAGGTAAATGTAACCTTGCGGGAACTTTCTGAGCAGCCAGCCATATCATTTGAAATGTGAAAAAAAAAAAGTCTCTGTATAATAATTTTGACCGGCATCTTGTAATATTTTCTTTGAATAGAGGAAGGAGCATTCATTCCTTTACACAGCAGTGAAGAAGAAATCCTAATCTAGACTCCTTTACAGGGGAGAGAGGACAGTGTGTGTGTATGCGTGTGTCTGTGTGTGTCTGTGTGTTGAGTGTGTGCACAAATTCTCCTACTTGTGCTACTGCTTTCTGCTCTTTTTTCTTTTAGGCCAGCTTTGCTGAGCTACAATATTTCCTTAAAGAGGAAAGTGGGGAGAACAAACAAATCCTCAATCTATGATGAATTTAGACTTCTGTAGGATTTCCAAATTCAGCTCATATTCAGACAAGAATATATCACCTATTCTTGAAATTCAAAAATAATTTTTAAAATTACTTAGACTAGGGATGCCTGGGTGGCTCAGTCAGTTACACATTCGACTTTGGCTCAGGTCATGATCTCATGGTTTGTGGGTTCAAGCCCCGTGTCAGGCTCTGTGCTGACAGCTTGAGCCTGGAGCCTGCTTCGGATTCTGTCTCCCTCTCTCTGTCCCACTCATGCTCTATCTCCCTGCCTCCCAAAAAATAAAAAAAAAAAAATTACTTAGACTAATTTTCCTGGGACAAAGCTAATTGCACACATATTAGAGCATAAGGTGGCCGTGATAGATGAATTGCGGTCAACATTAGCAAGAAGATTCTGCAACTGTCATTTCTTTGCTCTCACTTCTATTGCTACCACCTAACCAAATCCAGTGCAGTCAGTAGACTCAACAAATTTAAAAAGCAGGAGATCCAAAAAGTATATATTTGAGAACCGTTATGCTGTATTGAATGAAAACTCGTGAGACTGATAGTGATCTGTTTCTTTAGTTTTCTAAGGAACTTTTGAGAGAAACATACATTTTACCATCACATATGTTGCTAACTTTCTTTCAATTTAGTGAACAAATTTCACAATATTAGTGACATTCCTTTTCCTTACTAGATTACAGAAAGGTAGAATTCTGGGTGCCTGGGTGGTTTCATTGGTTGAGCTTGATATCAATTTAGGTGTTGATATCAGGGTGGTGAGTTCAAGCCCCATGTTGGGCTCCACACTGGGCATGAAGCCTACTTAAAAAAAAAAGCTAGAGTTCAAAACCCCATATTCAACCAAAAAAAAATTATTGTCTCATTAAATAATGGATGAGAAACTTCTGTAAAGAAAAAGGGTACAGATGCCAGAAAGATCAGTGATTCTGAAACATTTACTTTATCCATATGTTGACCCGTGTCTCTGCGAGTTGGCAATACAGTTGAGAAATAATTGTCATATCCTATTGTAGAGCGTTATTCCAGTAATCTCTGAGAATGAGAAGCTCAAGTTTTTTAGATCAAAATTAATTTTAACATACTTGCATTTTAAGAAGATATATCAAGTATGAAGAAAGAAAGGTGTGAGTGACCCCTCTCACCAGGGGAGTGCACAGAGATAGGCAGCCCAGGTTTCATTTGAGGTGTTCGCCCCCTTATACTATGTTTGTCTGAATGGGTTATTTCATGTAAGCATAAGAATAAATATAAACGCAAATAACCATTCCTCAAGGCAAAGAATATACATTAAAATGCTTCAAATATCTTTGAGTAGCACCTGTGATGAGGAGGAATGAGCGTTCACAAAACCAAGTGAAAAAAGCAAGAGCTTGTGATGAGTGCGGACTTCCGTGGGAAAAGGACAAGCATCTTTGGGGAGGCATGAAGTGGCTTTCCTGAGGTCGGAAATTTGGATTTCTCCAGTAGATGGTTTTCAGGTTGTTGAAGATACAGGTAGGCAGGCTGACTTGTTCTCAAAGAAAAGTATGAAAATTAAAAAGTATTTTTAGCAAGATACTACTAAATCATGAGGGAGAAACTGAAAAGGCCTAATATTTGTTATTTCTTCTTAAAAGGCAGGTTTACGTGGCCTAATGTTGACTGTCTCTGCTGAGTGAGTACAGGCACAGGACAGGTTGGGTGAAGGCCTACTCTGGAAAGTGAGTGAGAGGGAGAACGTGACATGAAGTGAGGTAAACTGAGGGAGATCACCTCGGCCAGCCCAGGGACTGTTGTGAATGGGGAAAGGGGGTGGTTAAAATAATCCTGTCCAGGTTTCATCTGGACCAGTGCTGGTCTATAAAAAGATCTGATCCTCAATGGGATATGGCAGGTGGTGCTCCGGGGACTATAGACGAGTGTCATTCAGTGTCAGCTGGGTGTGTGCATATCCGAGTAGGAGGGATCCATACAATTTATTAGAATTGTAGCCTTTGGCACAAGGAATACATGTGAGAGGATTCAATGACTCTACAGGAACCCAGGGTCAAAGTCAAGCTGACTGGAGTTTGGGATAGACTTCCCTAATAATTTAGGCAGAACCCTTGTCAGATGGAGTTGGACAAAGAGAAAAGTTACCTGAAGGTCAAAGTGCAATGGGCAGGCAGATGACCCATGCTCACCCCAGTCCCCTGGATGCTGCATTCAGTAGCAAGCAGAATGGGTTCAGCTGACACCAGCTGGTAGATCAAAGCCCACTTTGGTCAAGATTGATTTAGAAATTTGACGACTGAATGGGTTAAACTAGTATGGGGGCCAGAGTAGGCAAGAATAAATACCAATATAACAGATTCTTCTTTGATCAAGAAACCAAATATCAAAGCCCAATATCTGACACTTAAGAAAGTACATCTGTTAAAACAAGTCAAGACAAGGTTGATTTGTTTTGTTTTGTTTTTTTGATCTCGAAGACTTTGCTCTTCAGAATTTGTTTTCATAAGGGCAGACCCAGCATCAAGTTCTCAAGTATTCAAGGTTTATGGAAAGCAAAGAGAACAACCTAAGTCCCAGTATTTGATACTTTCATTGTGACAGAACTCAACAGACTGCTTCCTATGAGACATTTTTCTCCAAGCAGAAATACCCATCTTGATAACTTATGTCAATCACTTGAGTGGGCTCTGAACACAATTGTGGGTGTGCAACCTAGATACTATTTGCCCTGGCCCTAGCCTTTGAGACTCAAATAAAATAGATTTGTCTCTGCCCTACAAGTCTTAAGACATCCAGTGTTCTCAAAATATCTCTGAATCTTTTGCTTCTTGTATATTTGTTTTGCAGAAGAGGATTATAATAAGTAGGAAGTTGTTTTTACATGGCGTCGACTGGTTCTGATGTCTACTTTGAACTATTTCAGCCTCTGAGTGATATTGCCATATTTTTCATGCTTTCTTTGTTTGGCCTTATGCCCACGCCTCTCTCATTCCATCTCTCCAAAATACAACAAATACAAAACTATAACATGCAGCACAATTTTAATGACTTTTTGTAGCAATGAGGGTGGTTACATTTATTTTACGTTGCTGTCCCTAGACACTTTAGGATAGAGTATTAGCTCTCATCTTAGAAGCCTTCATGCATTTTGTCACCGAGAATTTCTCCCCGGCCAGTTTCTTCAGCTTCCAACATCTCACCATGTTCCTCAGCCCCTTCTCTTTTCTCTCATTTCCCTACTCCTCCTTTTTGTCTCAAATTCCTAATTTTTAAATTCAGAGATTAGCTTACTCTGTGTTTTACTGATTCATTCTACACTAATGCTTTTCAAGCTGCAGGTTGTGACCCGTTAGTGGGTTGAGAAATTCACTCCATAAGTTGAAACAAGCGTTTTAAGAAAGTGAAATAGAATCAAAGAGAAAATATCCAATGGCATTGCCTACAGTAAAGTTGGATTTTGCTGTCGGTTCCATCATGTTATGAAACATGTTTAATTCCACGGTTGTTGGGCCACATACTAGAATCTCCTGTCCACTCAAAAAGTGTTCCATCAAGATATTTTCCAAACACATGACATTTTTTTCTGTTATGTATGTTTTCAATAATCAAATCCATTACTCTTGGAAAGTTGTGCTCCATCTTACTGCTATTGAAAAGAATGCGGCACCAAAGTCTTTAAAAGCTGTCCTCAGGGGGAAGTTGCAAAAATTTTTGCACAGTAGAAGCAAAGCCTCCTGTGATGACACATTTTTGGGCAACAGTTTTTATTTAGTTGTATGTTGACCTTTGTTTAGGAAAAAATCTGGACCATCCATCAATATTCATACTACTTCTCTGGCGCTAAGCGTCTCTACGAGGGAGTGAAGCATGTGGTCGAGGAAACCAAGGGGGATGACTTAACTTTCCACATTCAAGGATTCCTCACCAAGGTACTGGTGTCAGTACTGACCAATGAGTATCTGCCATGTCAGCGTGCTGAGAGTGTGTGTGTGTGTGTTTGTGTTGCAGTGGCAAAGTGGGTGACGGGTAGTTAGAACAAAAGATGTTACTTATGTAAGCAACAAAAGCTGAGATAAATGATTTTGTTTTCTACAACTTGTCTTCTCTTTTCATAACTATAGGTCCAGGATTTTCATGTAAACTAATGACATTTTGGGAATGGTCATTCTGTCTGCCATCAGTTTTTAAAAGATCAATATCCCTAGAATTCACAACATTTATTTCCCAATAAAACTAAAACTTTCTTCAAACGAATGCACAAAAATAATTATGAAAATAACTCATAAAGTATGCACGGGTGTCACAGGAAGAAGTCTTTATCTACAGCAATGATAAAAACATTCTGTTTTCCCTCGCTGAATGGAACTACATGATTGACTGTCCCTGGACACTCCAGGGCAAGGAACAGACTCCCAGACTCACCCTGCTTTAAAATTTCTTTATGTTCTGGGGGCGCCTGGGTGGCTCAATCGGTTGGGTGTCCGACTTCAGCTCAGATCATGATCTCGCGGTTCTTGGGTTCGAGCCCTGCGTCAGGCTCTGTGCAGACAACTAGCTCAGAGCCTGGAGCCTGTCTTTGGATTCTGTGACTCCCTCTCTCTCTGACCCTCCCCTGCTCACGCTGACTCTATCTCTCTCAAAAATAAACAAAACATTAAAAAGAAAAAGATTTCTTTACGTTCCAATCTAGTGTTCTGATACTCAGAGAAAACCAGTTCTCTGTCGCTATGTTCATCTTGGGGGAGGGAATACTTTGTTGTAGAAGAGGCAAATTACTATAGATGACATTCTCTTGGAAGATTATTTCTCAACCATAAAGGATTTGGAACCATTTGTAAGGCTTATCGATAGACTGATAACAGCACTGCATTTATATAAAAATCCATGATGCTAATGTAAGCTAAGGAAGGGAAACTCTGACCAAGATGGATCATAAAGCTTTAGAGCCTAGCCCATTCATTGTACATCCGTGGTTATTTTCAGTTCACTGCCCAAAAAATCTTTATGAAAGTTTGATTACAAATAGTTACTGCCTATGATCAACTCCATTTATAGTAAATGCTATTTTAATACATAACAATAGAGGTGTCTGCTTTAGACAGATGATATGGAATTTCCAGTGTCAGCAGTAGCAATGAAGCTATTTTTCAATTACTAGAATGCAAGGCAGCATTTATTCCTTTTTATTTTTCTTGAAAGAGTACCATATGTCATTTTTCTCTTTGAGGAAATGGCTGCTGTTACTGGAGCACACTTGGTCGTTTTATGAGGCTACGAGGAATAAATTGTACATCATCTTCCCTACATTGCATTTTAATCCATCACTAAGAAATACTGGTTTCCACTCCACTTCTGGTCAAATTGTAGGAGAACATGTTAATCAACTGGAATTCTCATGCATTTCTAGAGGATTCTAAAATGATACAACCACTTTGGAAGCAGCTTGACTATTTCTTATAAAGTAAATAAACATCTATCCTATGACCTATCAATTTTCTTCCTAGGTGATTTCCCAAGAGACATGAAAATATATATGTAGAAAAGATTTTTACAAGAATATTCTTTCTGCTTTATTCTCTTTTTTTCTTAAAAAATTTTTTAAGTCAAGGAGGTTTAATGCTGACTGGCTGTGCATTGTGTTGGGCACTTACATTTATCCTTTGTGGCAGTATGAGAACTAGGATGCTGGACCTTGGATGAAGGTCAAGGGGGGAGCCAAGGGGAGAGAAGAGCTTCAGAGCTTGAGTGCCAGGCAAGACTTAGTATGTAAAGCATTAGGCTACCCCAAAGGGCCTATGGAGATTAGCTCCTCATATTATTATGGTATGGCTGGGGCTGTCCTGTACATGACATCCCAGAAGGTGATATAAAATATTTAGTGAGCTCTTTCTGATCTTACTGAATACCTGTTTGCCCTCATCCATATATTTATTGCATCACCTATCAATCACTAAGAGGGGTGGTGGTAGCCCAGACTCCTAAGAGAATATTCAGCTATGCTCTAATTCTGGTAGTGAGTTTAAAATTTTTATTGAAATATGTGGCTAGTTTGAAACTATTTTACAGGCAGGAGGACAAGAGCTTTTGGCTTTCTGAGCTTTGGCCAATATTCATGTAATTGGATTCTTGCGTGAAAGAGAAAAGAAAGGTCAGCCAAATCCTCTGGTAGGAGGATTGATGTGAGCAAAGGTGAAATTTATTCTTAATAGCCCCGGACTAGAAACAACCCAAATGTCCACAAACAGATGAATATTACTCAGCAATGAAAAGGAATAAACTATTGGTACACATAATAATATGCATGGATCTCAACGGAACTAAGCTGAGTGGGAAAAAGTGAAATGCAAAAGAATACATACTAAGTTGTGTGTTTATACGAAGCTCAAGAGCAGTCACACATCAGCTGTGGTGATAGAAAATCAGATCCTTGGTCACCTCAGTTTGGGGATATTGGCTGGAAAGGGACATGGAGGAACTTTGGGGAGATGGAAATGTTCTGTATGCTGATGGGGGGTACACATTAGTCAAAATATATCAAAGTGTATACTTAAAATATGTGCATTGGATTTTATATAAATGGCACCTTAATGAAGTTGATAAAAAAAGAAATACTGCATTCAGAATATTCAAGACATCCCTAATTATTTATTTATTGAGTACTTATGACATTCCAGAAATGCTAAGATATACTGATGAACAACACTAACAAGGACTCTACCTTCATGAAATTTATGTTCTAGAGGATGATGACAGACAACAAAAGAATAAATAATAGGTGTCTAAGATGCCAGGACATACTGCCTGACTCCAAATGACAGAAAGTTAAAGATCGAGGAGCAATGGTCAACAGGGACAGGAGTAGGTCATATGTGAACGTGTGTATGTGTGTATCTCAGTTTCCTTACCCCTCTCATGTGTATTCTATGTAATTTCCCAGGGGGACTGAGCTCCAGTTGCTCACAGAGGTAACCGATCCTTTAACATATTCTTTAGTGGTCCTTCTTTCTTCTCTCTCTCCTTTCCCCATTCCCTTACCATACTTTTGAGATCACCTCTGAAATCAGCTATTTGCATCCAGATATTTTTCTCAAGGTTTGCTTTTAAGAAGTTTGCTAAAACCCTGGTTACAATTGTTTAAGGTTTTCTAAAACCCTGGGTAAGGGGAGTGCTAAGGATGGCAGAGTGGAGGAAGGGGCTATTGACATCAGGTAGTCATAAAAAGTCTCTGAGTAGATGCCATTTGAGTAGGGGGGAAGTCGAGATTGGACACACATTTGGAAGCTGTCAGGATTTGGATGATGTTTGAAGCTGTGGAACTAGCAAGAGAGTAGTATAGATAGAGAAGTGGTTGTGGTCTGAGCTCTGAGCACTCCAGTGTTTGGGAGTCGGAAAATTAAAGGGGACATGGAAGAGGCGAATAGAAACATCCAGTGATATAGGAGGAAAACCAAGAGAGAATGGTGCTTCAGAAGGTGAGCAGAGAAAGTATTTCAAAAATGGGAGAGTGAAAATCTAGATCAGATGTTAATTATGGGTCAAGACTGATAAGGACAGGGATTAGCCACTGGATTTTGCAATATGGAGGTCATAATTGGTGACCTTGCCAAGAATTATTTCACTGAATGGATGGGGGTAAAAGTTTCATGAGATGGAGTAAGATGAAAAGAGAATGGGAGGGTACAAAATGGAAAACGTCAAGATGATATTCTCTGTAAAATATTGCTCAGAAATGAGGCAGTAGCCGAAAGGTAAACAGAAGTTCAAGGAATGGTTTGTTTCCTAAAAATGCACATTTGCTGAAGGGAATGATACAGGAGGGAGGAAAAAAATAAAGGGTGACACAGGAGAGATGGGGGAACAGCAACTAAAATTATGTCCTGGAGTAGGCAAGAGAGAATGGGATCCAGTTGTTCAAATGGAGAAGTTAACTTGGGTTGGGGTAGGGGCTTCTGGTCATTAGCAACATTAGTAACAGGAGTGAAGAATTATGGTTATAGGTGTCATGCATTAGTAGATGTAGTGGTAGAAGTCTGGAAGTTCTCTTCCAATTAATTCTATTTCTCTGCAAGATAGGTGTCAAGTCATCATCTGACATTAAGGAGGAGAGGAGCTGTGGAGGTTTGACGAGAGATGAGAGACTGTGTCATGGGCAGCTAAGAGAGTGTTAGAAAGAACTGATCAGGTGAACATGTGCATTTTTGGCAGCACTGAAACCTACTTGAAACCAGTGGTTGTGACTTTCACTTGAGACCAGACACCATGATTTAGTGTATTTCTTCAAAGGTGGGTGCAACATGCATGCATTGGGCAGAGAGCTAGATTTAACTGGGATTGGGGTTTGGCTGAGGAAGTAAAATGCAGAGAAAGAGGCTCAAGGATTATGCAAAGATTATATGCAAGGATTATAATAATGGAGCATGGACTCAAGGCTGGATAAGGAGGGAGATGAGGACATGAGGAGACCAGGATGCAGTGAAAAGGTGGAAGTGTCACTGGATTGTATGACTTGTTGGGGTTGGATAATTAGAGGGAATAAACTAGAAAAAAAAGTGGGGTCAGAAAGTGCAATGCTTTTAGTTGAGGTATTGGAAGGCTTGGGTTATTGGGAATGACAAAAGCTGGGGTATGACCATGCGAATGTGGTTGAGAGTAAGAAAAAAGGGGTTCGGAGAGTTGAGAGCCAGGATATTGAAGGAGCACATGGATATTGAAATCACCAAGAGTTATAATAGCATTGAAGACAGTAACAATGAGCAAGGAGCTACACCTTTAAACATCAAAGGGTGTGAGCAAGAGGTGACAGATGCCTGTAACAAGAAGGTAAGCAGATGAACTACCTGGGTGTCTTTGATGCTTCTTGAACATGCCAGGGACACTCTTGCCTTAAGGTCTTTGTTCTTTCCATTCTCTCTGCCCGGAATGTTTTTTTCCCCTGATATTAGCATTATTTTTTTCTTCACCTTATTTAGGTATTTGCTCACATGTCATTTGCTCAGTAAGATAAGCACAGAGCCTGATGTGGGGCTCAAACTCATTAACCATGAGACCATGACCTAAGCCAAAGCTGAATGCTCAACCCACTGAACTACCCAGGTGCCCCTCACTTATTTTATTATGTATGTTACCCCTTTACTAGAGTCCACATAGTAGAACCATTTTACTCTGATTTACTGCTAAATCCCTAAAACCCAGGACAGTGTTTGATGCATGGTACCTGCTCAAGAAATATTTGTTGATGATTTGATGACATGCCTCCAGAGTTTGGGGGTTATAGAGAGGATGCTGGGACAAACGTCTAGAAGCAGCAGTGATGAGCAAGAAGGGCACACACCTCAACTCCAGGCTGAGACATTCAATAGGTATGGAAGAAATAGAAGCTCTTAAATAGAAGCCACTTAAGAGGGCTCCCGGGAGCATTGTTCAATGATGTTCACTGGACCAGGTTTTAGACCAAAGGATGAAAGGAATGCTCCAAGCAGAGCTGAAGATTTAGCTGATTTTGCTGTGAGTTACAGGGGACCCCGGGAAAGGTTTCAGGAGATGGAGATGGGTGGCTGCTGGAAGGGGCTAGAGTTGTATGGAGAGAGTGGACATTAGTGTGAGTGAGGTAAACTGGAGAGGGCTGCTCCTGGCAGTCTTTTAGGAGATGGTGGTGGCAAGGATTTGAAGGTTTGAGTTTAGGAGATACATTGGTGTTACCAGGATCACACAGGTTTCTGGAACTCTCCATGGGTGTGAATAACAAACACTAAGGCCAGGTATCCTCACCATCTGGCACATGTAAGTGATGTCTAATAAACATTTGTTGGCTAACATAATGAATGGAAAACTTAGTGCTGAAATTAAATAGTTAGTTCTGAAGAGGAGGAAAAAACAGAGTAATTCTTTAACTCCTAAGGAGTCTCTCATGATAGAGTATGCTATGGACATCCACAGAGGAAATGCCAAATAAATGTAGGACACAGTCTTTGCCCTTGAACATTTCAGAGTTAAACACAAATTACATTCATCATTATAGACCTCTGAACTGTTTTCAGTAAAGTACAAAACACATACCACAAACAAATGCTCTTCTAGTTGTAACAGGCAAGACAGTACATTTGACTAACTGAGTCAGGAATGTAACCTACTTTGCATACAGAGGCACAGGAGACAACTGGTTTGTGGGTGATGATGATCAAAGATGGCCTTCCTATTGCTCTTGTCTAAGCCAATTAATTGCACAGAATCCTGGGAGATTTAGTTCCTGCCCATGGTTCAGTTTGCTATTTCCTAAACACAGGGCTTCGAATTTCTCAGTTATTATAAGATGAGAAGTGCTAAAAGATTGCCAAAACCAATTCTGGTTGGCTTTTAGAGTGATTTGGAATTTTCTTCGCAGAGAGAGGGCATGAGCAAAGGAACAAGAAGTCTGGTTCCGGTCACAACTGGGAGGTAGTGAGAGCTCAGGGGCACCTGTGCAGAAACAGCAGCGGCATAAATGTCCTTCCGGTGGTAAAGACCAGGCTTCCAGCCCCTGGGGACTCAGTTTACTTGTTTATGTCACCAGGTTGAGGGCATGAGGAAGTCATTTATAACTGTGTTTCCAAGCTGCTGAACTGTTAAATATCTGTTTTTATAGGCTCAGAAGGGGAAAAAGTAAAGCCCCTTGAAGAGCTCAAAGCTGGAGACTCATTTGCCTACTAGCTCAGAGTTATCTTAGCCGTTTTGGTAGCATAGACAAAGTAAGCAGGTCACTCGCCTCTCCTTGAAGCTCACTACTACTACTACTACAAAGTATGTGTGTACTACCATGGCCAGTCTGGAGGGAACTTTCAAGATGGCAGATGTCCTAGAACTCCCAAAGTCTTAGCTGTTGCCTCATGGCAGCAGTTCTCAAAGTGTGTTCCAGGGACTAATTGGAAAGAGAAGTACCAAGACCCAAATGTGGGAACAGTGAGGTCAGACAGTGTTCATAGTTGTACTACAATCTTCCCTTTTGCCACTCTCTCTTTGAAGAGTGCATAGCCATTGTCCAGACAATACATATCACATTAAAAAAACATCATTTACATTAACATATAGTGAATTCATTGTTCTCCTTTTAAAAATACACCAATAAATCCTAAAATTCTCTTTTAATTTCTAGTGTAAATATTGATAGGTAACCTTCATACACAAAAGCACTTGGGGGATTGTCAGTAATTTTTAGAAGTGTCAAGGGGTCCTGAGGTCAAACCCATTGGGAACTGTGGCTTTCTGGCAATCTGGAATTCGTTGACAACTATGGGACTCAGCCTTTCCCTACCAGCCTTCCCCTATTAAAAGCATATACCTAAAAGCTCTTGTCTCTCCCAGCTGGCTAACTGACAAAATCTAAGGCCAAAAGCAGCTCTAGAATCAGAAGGCATAAGACTGTTTGCTTGTGCTGATTCTTCTGGTCCATCTAGGCTTCAGACTCTTGGAGCATCTGAACCCCCTGAAGGCCCGATAGCCCACTACCCGGAGATGTATTTGTTCTCCCCACCCGAGCTCCTCCCAGCCCTGGGCCTTGCACACAACTGTGGTCCTGGCCAGATGTCTTCAACTGATAGACACCTTACCAATCACGTGTAAAGACAAGTGAGAACCAAGGTTGGGGACAGAGGTAACTGGGGAGATGAGGGAAATCCCAGATGCTTGTGGTCCTAATGTGTCTAGACCTGTCTTCCCTCTCTCTGCCTTTGATATTGGGAGGTCTTCTTCTTTTTTTTTTTTTTTTTCATTTTTTTTTATTTCTAGGAGAGAGAGAGAGAGAGAGAGAGAGAGACAGTGTGAGCAGGGGAGGGTCAAGAGGGATGGAGTCACAGACTGAAACAGGCTCCAGGCTCTGAGCTGGCAGTCAGCACAGAGCCCGACGCGGGGCTTGAACCCACAAACCGTGAGATCATGACCTAAGCGAAAGTCGGACGTTTAACCAACTAAGCCACCCAGATGCCCCGGGAGGTCTTCTGAGAGCCTAATCTGTATCTAGGATCTATGCTCTGCAGATAGGTTAGGATGTATATTTTTGAATGAATAATATTCAGTCATCATACACATTTGTTTTTTTTTAATTTTCATCTTTTTTTTAAAAATTTAAAATTTTTTTAAAGTAAGTTTATTTATTTATTTTGAGAGACACAGAGACAGTGTGGGTGGGGGAGAGGTAGAGAAGTGGAGAGAGAGAATCCCAAGCGGCTCCACACTATCAGTGCAGAGCCTGAGGTGGGGGTTGAACTCACGAACTGCAAGATTATGACCTGAGCAGAAACCAAGAGTTGGATGCTTAACTGGCTGAGCCACACAAGCACCCCCACATTTGTTTTTTGTTTTGTTTTGTTTTGTTTCTGAGCTGGAATATCTGCCAAATGCCTCTTCAATTTGGACCCAAGCTTCTGGGTCTAATACCTCTACAGGGATGTGACCTAATCACCCATCACGGACTCAGTTGAAAGTATTTTGCCTTTTAATTTGACTTGCAGCTGGTGAAATAAGCTTTTTTGTTGTTGTTGTTGTTGGCAGTGTGGACAAGTTCAGAAAGTTTCCTTTTAAACTGTGACTTTCCCCCTCCCATTATTTAATTATAATTTCTTTCAAATGTACAGGAACAATGAAAAAGAAAGTTTATAGTCAACATCCATTTTTCTGCAGCCTAGAGTATACCACTGTCTTATTTGATTTATTGCTAATCTATCTATCCCTCCCTCTCTATCCAGTCATTAAATAACATCTTTTTAAAAAAATTTTAATGTTTATTATTTTTGAGAGAGAGAGACAGAATGTGAGTGGGGGAGGGGCAGAGAGAGAGGGAGACATAGAATCCCAAGCAGGATCCAGGTTCTGAGCTGTCAGCACAGAGCCTGATGGGGGGTGGGGATAGGGGGGTTTGACTGAAGCACCCGGAAGCCCCTAATTTTTAACTTAAACTTTAAACACACAACTCTGCAAAAATGAATGGAAGGATCTTTTTAGCAAGGAAACTTTCCATGTGGGAAATAAAGCCTAGTAAATTTTTTTCTGAATCATCTAAACTTTCAGAAGCAAAATACTGTTATCCAAACACATTGGAAATTTGGTCAAGGATGATACACTTTGGCATAAGCACCTTCTTTTCTTTTTCTTGGTTCATAGTGAGGATCTGCACATTTATGGATTTTTTTTTCTGGAAACTTCTCAGATGTTTTAAGCTATGAAGCCAGTATTAAAAAGTTATTAGGAGCAGCTGAATGATATTTAGGCAAGAGGTGAGGCCATTTGATGTTCCTAAAGAAAAAAATGGCCCCTTTCAAACCTTTAAAAAATATATGTATCTGAACTTGAGTTCTGCAGTAGGAATCAAGGTTATAGGAAAAAATGATTTTCTACTATTCTTCCTTCAAGGTTTGGGAAGATATAAAGTTGCAGGGAATAATTGGAGCCTATACAGTCCATTAAGGTTTATCTTCTCTTAATATTCCAATTCCCTCAGGACTCTGGTTACAGTAATTGTTTTTTGAAAGATCTCCCAGTGTTTAAGTTTTGCTATCTTTTCCCAGCAAGCTATTGTGTACACAAGTAGCTTGTGATTTTTCTATAATTAAAAAACGTTAAGAGTAGGGGGGAGCTATTTTATGACATCTGTTTCAAATTTATTTTTCTTTATTTTGCAATTATGCTTGGAGCTTTCTTATCTATCTTTTGAAGAAATAGTAACTGTGCTTGGCATCAGCTAGGCTGGTTAAGACTTTATATACAAAAATTAATTTCCCTTGAACTGTCTTTTATAGGCTGTAAATTTCAGGTTTTATAGTTTCCTTGTATAGTTTCCCCCTACACTTTTACTAATAGCTTCGTCTCCTTTTAAGACTTAAGAAAATAAGATAAAAACCAAAGGAGACCGTAGCCAGGACAGGCCATGAAGCTCCACTACTGTCTGTTGGGAATGTGACCTCCCTTCACACCTTGGATCTCACTTTTGGGTTTTGCACTGTTACTTGGACCTTGACAGTTTGAGGGACTCACCACATTTTCTTCATTTCATTGACATAATTTCAGGTGCCAGTGGTCACTGGGCCCCCCCTAATGTATTGTATTTTTATATTCATTTTTTGCATGAGACCACCTGAAGTTCATTTTTTACTATTCCATTTCCTAGAAAAGTCGTTTAAATGGAAATAAGAACTATTCATCCTTCAATAATTGTGACTAGGAAGTCATATCAGCAAGAAAGTACTTCTCTACCTAAAGTACCGATTTCAAGATTCCATTCACGTTAAACTGAGCTTAGTGGATAGAAGAGGTGATTTCAATCTCTCTCCCTTGTTCAGAAACCTCATATTTCTAAATAACCCAGATCTGGCAAACACTTAAACAGGAAAGTCACAAGATCTTCATTTAGGTGGCCTTGTTGTTAAACTTAGCTTATAAAGCAAAAGAAAATAAATTGCCAGAGGACATGAAAATTACAGTGGCTATTTAACTATGTAATAAATATAAAATATATATTCAGTTGATGTGTCTTAAAAATAAGAGAGCTCTTTACCAATGTCTCTGTTTTTGTTTTGTTTTGTTTTGTTTTTGTTTTTTAAGAACAGCATGGTTCTGGCTTTCTGATTCTTCTTTCTGAACTGATACACAACCCTGTTGTTGAGGGAAGTGATTACCATCAGACCACAGGATATGAAAATTCTCTGGCCAGCTCTGATCACCAAGTAAGCAACATCTTGTTGGTAATTTAATAATCTCTATCACCACCTTATTGGTCATTCACAAAGCAGGGTATTTTACAATATTATTTGCTGAAAAATGAATGTTGTTTCTTCTTAAGGGAGCAGCATAATAGAGAAATCCATTGGACTTCATGTGAGGAGACCCAGGGAAGATTTTCATTCTGGTGTGGCATGCAATTGTTGCGCGGGCTCTCCACTGGGTGGTTCTAGTCACAGTGGCCTCACAAGCTTCAGCTGAAGTAAGTAGAGGTTGCCGCTGTTGGCTCCTGGGTCTGTAGAGGTTATCCTGGGAAGGACAAGTGGCTGTTTCCTGTCTGACTTCCCTAGTCCTCAGCAGGTTCAAACATTCATAAAATAAAAGGCATGGGGGCTAGATAATCCCTCTAGTTCTAAAAGTCTTCTTTTTTTTTTTTTTTCCTTCGGTCTTTTCAAAATGGCTTGGTTTATATGCACCACTCAATTTTGGCTTATGATAAATGAAAGAGACCACCTTATCTCCGGACATCAACTGTTGCCCCTTTGAAAACACAAAAAAGCACTTCTCTCTGTGTCCTTTAGCTAGATCTGGTGACTGACAAAGTGGAAGTATTTCTACAAGTGTTTTGAGGTGCCATATGTCTATGAACTCTGATGGAACCAACCATTGTTTTAACATAGTATTTCTAAAGTTTACTTGATTATGTGGTTAATTGAATATAAAGAGAGGTTTCTCTTCTCCTAGTTAAGTTACAAATATGGGACTACACAGCTCAAAAATTTCAAGAATTTATGTATCAGCTCATGGTAGAGACAGCAGTAGAAAGTATGGAGGCTGAAAAAGGGAATGGCAAATCTTTAATAAGTTTTCAACTTTAATTTTATGCCTGGGCCAAATGTTCACCTTAAAAAGTCCTGAGGATGGGTCCTCCATATGTACTGCTTATCTGTGTGAATCCCCATCTGACAAATTTATCCCTGTCAATTCCAGAAGCTGAACTTCCAGTCTATTTAAACCTGAGCTTGAGAATGTCTTGATTACAAGTGACTTGTTGATGAGATTGAAAGCATTAGCTTTTGCAGGAAAGGGATCTATCATGTGCATATGGAGAAATGTTTTGTCCTGGTGTGGCATATGGTTGCTGCTTTGGTTTTTCATTGGATGATTCTTGTAATGGCTTCACAAGTTTCAGCTCAAGTAGGTAGAGAATGAGGCTGTTTAGGATAGGGTTTGCTGAGTTTATCCTAAAGAGCATAGAGGCTTCCCTCACTTGAACAACTAAAGAGGCAGTATAGTTCAGGGCTTCTAAAGAGCACTAATGATGGCCACAGTAGGGAACCATATTATATAAGAGGAAGAGAGCCTGAGTTACTGAAATAAAAAAATCAATCAAGTGCTTTATGCGCTGTTTTCCAGAATTTTTAATATACAAACCTAAGAAAAGCAAGCAATCATTCTCTACCTTTTAGAAAAGTACATGACTGAGAAGAAAAAGTTATATCTGACAGGCAAGATGGCAACTTTTCTGTTGGGCATGTCACCTTCTTGGTTGTTTGATGGGACGCTTTTGGGCTGTTTTATGCCATCCTCTCTTATTTTGGCCCTTGATGAAAGAGATAACCTGGTGCAAGGCTCTTGGAAATGCCGTTAACTGTGGATTCGTAGCATGTGTCAATAAAGGTGTCCTCATTTTCAAACACTGTCCTAAAGTCACTTCCTTGAATCTGAAAGTTGAAATCTTTCCAGACTACGAGCTTTAGCTGAGTAAGCAGAGTGAATAAACAGGCATCCAGCCAAATGTGCTGTTATGGATAATGAGCAGAAAGTGTTCCGTTGCTGGCACAAGGAGCCATGCATTCCACTCCTAGAATTGCCCTGAGCGATTTGAGGGTGCATATGGTTGTGCAGGTTGGGGAGAAGGGTGAAGAAATGTGAGAGGATAGTCAGGGAAGAAGAAAAGAGAAGCCTCATGAATAGAAATTCGATCTCGTTTTGTGGGAAGAGTTTATCAACGATGGATGCCATGTATGGACCATTCTGAGCAGCCAGTGGCATTTTTTTTTTTAATGTCATAGCAGTGACTCAAATGTATTATTCTCTATTCGAACAAAGATATCAAAGAAACTCAGTGGAGAGGCTAAGAGAAAGACCATTTCTAAGGAAAATAAACAGGTAAGAAGGCAATTTAATGAGCTCCTTAGCATGAGACAAGGAAGGTAAGTGGTTAAGTGAAAGAAAAGAGTTCAGTCAGCTAGTGTGCCTCATTTGAAAAAAGTTTCCAGTTCTGAAAAAGCTCACATCGGAAGGTGAAGTAAAGGGCATCTGAATACTGTTCAATTCAGCACTGAGCTTTCTATAAGGACTAGGAACCTGTCATTTTAATCTGCATGGTGCTCTCTGTTCTTTTCTATAATTATATTGTTCTTCAAAGAGGGAGCCAAGTAGGCTGGGGAGATTTCTCTGAGAAAGAAAATCTGAGCAATCTCCACAGGGATGAATCACTTACAATGAAAGCACCCTTGATCATGATTTTCAGATCATTTCACTCCTATCACAGAATATTCCCTTAAGAAGTGACATGAGATATTTAAGTGGTTCCCTTGGGTGGTATGGCTCTCTTCCCAAGAGGTGACTTGTGTGTGTGTGTGGGACGGGGGGGGTGGAGTTGAGAGCTGAGGTGAGAAGTAAAAGAGAGCAGAGTTAGAAGGTGGGGTGTGGTCGCCCCCAAAAGGCTTCTCTAGTATCTCAGATGAGGGAGTTCTTGAGGATCAAGCAAGCAACTTCTGAGGGCTGAATATGCTCCAATAGAACTTCCCTGGGGAAGAGACAGAGGAGAGGAAAGGCAAGGGTGAGGCGGGCTTCTGCATCCCATTTAAACCACTGCAACTCTACTTGACTCTGCCCACTATTGAACTTCTTTGTACAGTCCCACGCACCAAAGAGTTGAGAAGTTTGGTGGATGTCAGGCCTCAGGACTCGTTCCAGCTGCCATGGGAGTTGGCTGCTTGCTGACCACTCACCGTGAGTCCCTCTCTAGGTGTCCATTCCTAGACGTAGCCCACGTCTAATGACAAAGACCCAGCCCCAGCTTCATTTCAGGAGACCTCGGAAGGGCCAGCACAGCGGCAGGGCCCCCTAGGGGAATGGCTGTGGTCTGCAGGGCAACTGCTCACAGTTCAAGCGCCTCCTTTTTTACTGGTCTTGCCGCCCTCACTTCCTTATAGATATTGCTCCCCAGTAAACCAGCTGCACTCACATCTCCAGTTTTGAAAATCTGTTTCCCAGGACACCTGGTCAAAGAAACGCTGCTAAACGACATGTGAAAAGGACTAGACCAAATGATAGTTGCAGCTCTTTGACTCTGAATATGTTTGCTCATCCAGTAAGTATTTCATGAGAACCTACTATGTGCCAAGAATTAGATGATTCGATAACTGTGGCTGGAGATATCTGAGGACTTTAGAGTCTTCAGGGTGGATTGATTAACCTTGAATTTCTCCTTGAACTCTTGGAAATCATCATCCATGTATAACCTTAGAATATTGCTTGCACATTGGTAGCCTCATGGTCAAATCTGCTTATAAGTGTTTTTTTTTAATGACCCATAAAGAGGTTTTAATATTCTTGTTTAGTTGCAAACTTTAAAAATAAGGTGATTTCACATAAAATCAAAATTCTGACCACTTTTAAAAACAGAACATCTGGGGTGCCTCGGAGGTTCAGTCAGTTAAGCATCTGACTTTGGCTCAGGTCATGATCTCACAGCTTGTGAGTTCAAGCCCCGTGTCGGGCTCTGTGCTGACAGCTTGGAGACTGGAGCCTGCTTTGGATTCTGTCTCTCTCTGCCCTTCTTCCCCCCTGCCCTTTGTGTTCCTTCTCTCTCAAAAATAAATAAATAAACATTAAAGAGAGAGAGAGAGAGAGGACATCTGGCAACAGAAAATCTGAATTTCTGGAAGACAGCAATCAACTGAAGCTAATTAATGGCTATTTTTAAAACCAGTACCTGTTCTAGTTTGCCCCAGTCCCCACTGTGCCCTATTGTCTCATAGCTGGCCCACATTGCTTATACTTCCTTCTAGGCCTCTGTAGGTACTCAGATTTGTTATCTTTCTCCTAATTCTAGGTCCATAGAGGTTGTTCTCAATCTCCAGACTGGTCTTAGTGATTCTGGGGTAGAAAAGGTTTAGGCTTATCCCTTAAGCCTGTCTTACCCAGCTGAGATGGTCTCAGAAGTGTTTAACATTCTTCTCTTGATGCAAAGCACAGCATTGGAAAAATAATCTTATTACTCTAGTTTCTTCATTCTTGAATAGTGCTTTTTAAGAAAGGGTCATTCATTGTGCACGTCACATTAAACACAGGGACCGTGTGGATCTATTCACCCAGCCACCCCTTTTCCTTCTGGTGCTGAGGAAGCTGAGAGAGGTAGGGGGTTTCCCCAAGGGGCAAAGGTACGACTGGAGCCCGTTTCCTCCCACTCAGGCCAAGTGCTGCGGCTCCAGGCTGCCCTGACTCTGGCGCTTTATCTCAACACGAATGAAGACGCAGCAGGCGCTCAGCCTTGGAAGAGCTTTTGCTGAGAGAGGAAGATTTCTTCTGGCAAAGGTAAGGACATTGACCATTAGCTGGAATGTTCCCAGTAATCTTTGGCACCGAGTCCAAGTCAAGTTGGGGTAAGAGACCCAGCTCCTGAACAGAGGAGGAAAAATGTATACTGTCAGGCAAACCAGGAAGGGGTGAGGGATTCAAGGTCCTCAGGTGAAATGAGATGGCCCCTTCCTGCCCCCCCTCACCAGAGACTGGTGTGGAACCGAGGCCTGGGACTCTGTCTCCTCCTATCAAGGCTCCCCTCTGCCCCTTCGTATAAATGACACAACCAACAATAGCATATGCTGTTTCCTAACAACTCAAATTATCAGTGTTAAGTAGTTGCCTTGATGACATAGAGACTGTTGTCATTATACCTTTTATCCTAAGTCCTATCAGTCCCCACAAGAAACACAGGATCCTTATCCCCGGACTCGAATCATTAAGCTGGTGACACTGTTTCTTATTTCACTAAGAAACCGGAGTATTCCAAAGGTAACTTCCAGGGACGCCTGGGTGGCTCAGTCGGTTAAGCATCTGACTTTGGCTCAGGTCATGATCTCACGGTTCGTGGGATTGAGCCCTATGTCCAGATCTGGGCTGACACAGTTTCAGATTCTGTGTCTCCCTCTCTCTCTGACCCTCCCCTGCACATGCTGTCTCTGTCTCTCTCAGAAATAAATAAAACATTAAAAAAAAATTCAAAGGTAACTTCCATAAGCTTATACCACCACATTTACTTTCCTCTCTGCATCTGGGTCTTCTAATCAGGCCTTCTCCTGGAAAAAGGAGGCCTCTCCCCTGCTCCTATGAAAGGTCAACCCATTCCCCTCACTTGCTCAAGGACATTGTTCCTGCGATGGACCTCTCTGTTCTGCATCAGCAGCTTTTCTCTCCACATTTCCATGTTATTATTTCTTTTATCTTAAAGAATAATTGACTCACTATATCTTCTTTCACCTACTGCCTATCTTTCTCCTTTCCTTCTCCACTGTAATATTCCTGGGACTTGTCTTGATGAATAGATTTATGTGTCAATTTGGCTGGGCCTATGGTTAATCAAAAATTATTCTAGATGTTTCTGTGAAGTATTTTTTTTAGAGGAGATTAATACTTAAGTCAATAGACTTTGAGTAAAGCCTATTGCCCTCCCTAATGCAGGTGGGCCTCATCCAATCAGATGAAGGACTTAATAGAAAAAGACAAGAAGGAGATGGAATTCTGCTAAGAGACCACCTTCGGACTCCAGCTAAAGCATCAACTCCTTGCTGTAACTCCAGCCTCCTAGCCTTCCCTGTGGACTTTGGATCTGCCAGCCTTCACATTCACATGAACCAATTCCTTCAAATAAATCTCTCTCTCCCATACACAGACACCCTACTGTATTTCTGGAGAACTGCAACCAATGCATTATCCATATCCAGGATTTCTACATTTTCTCCTAGTTTCACTCATTCCTACTCCAATAGCCTTTGGCCTTCATTACTGCACTAGAAGTCTTCCCGACAAAGTTTCCAATGATCTTCCTATGGATGAACTTGAAGATCAATTCCTTGCCTTTATTTCTCTTACTCTCTTAATGACGTATACTAACCTCATCCATCTTATTTTCCTTACCTCTCCTCTTGATTTTCCTTCTACCACACTGGTTACTCCTTCTCACCATCCTTTACTAGTTGCTTCTCTTTGTCTTTCTAAGTCCATTGCCCCAGGACTTAGTCCATGGACCTTGTCTCTTCTCTATGTCACTTCTTTTGTGATCTCACATAGTCTCATCTGAAACACTCTCAAATTTTTGTCTTCAACCTGAACATCTCCCCTGGTCTACTTGAGGCTTCTATGTAGAAGTCTGATGAAGATCTTCAAATGAACACGTTCTACACCAAGCTCCTGATATTCCCCCTTACACCGACACTGTTCCTCTGGATACTTTTCTATCGTCCTTTTAGTTGCTCTTGTCACATATTTTGATTTATCCTTGACTCAACCCTTTTTCCTCACATCTCATATCCAATTAACAGATCATATTTTCTCTGTTGTTAAAATATGCACAGAATTTCATAATGTTTCACCACCTCTGCTGTCACCACCCTGATGCACGCTCTTCTATCATCTTGGGATTATTTCAGTAGCCTCTGAACTGTTCTTTCAGCTTCCACCCATTTGCCCCTGCAGTTCTGTTTTCAACAGAGTATACAGAGTGAGCTGGTAATCTGCTATCTTAAAATGTGACATCATTATAGGCACATTCTCCAGGGCCTTCTTATCTCACTTGGAATAAAAGCTCAAATCCTTACTGTGTCCTAGAAAGTCCTGTGTGACCCAACAGCTTCTTACTCCTCAAACCATTTCCTACCTCTTTCCAGGCATTCTTTTCCTCAGACACACCAGGCGCTCTGACTGTGCCCATCCTTTGGTCCGAAATGCCCTTTCCCAGATACCAGCATGGCTTGCTCCCTTATCCCTTTCACATCTCTGCTGGAATGTTCTCTCAGTGAGGCCTTGCCTTACTGCATTTCCCCTCTCTACCAACCTCCCTCTCTTTACACCTGTCCATTACTGCCACTTGACCTATGGTACATTCACTTGCTTATTTTGTTGTGAATAAGCACGCTTCCCCTACCCAAATGTGAGCTCCGTGAGGACTGAAGCTTTGTCTTTTTTCTTTACTACTTTCCCTCCCAAACCTAGGGCAATGCCTGGCACACAGTAAGTACTCAATAAATATTTGCCGAGTAACAAATGAAGATAATTTCTATGGTGTATTATTTAAAAGTGGCTAATTATCTGAGAATGATGACCATTCACACTGCTATAGTGTTACATACAGAACACATGTCTGAAAGTGTATTCATCTTCATTTATCTTTTTAAAGTCAAAGTCAGCTTATTTTTTTGATTCGAACCTTCCAGAGCATACCCATTACCTGTCTATCGACAACAGCCTCTTCTTTATTAAACTCTGCAAATTTCTTTCTTTTTAAAAATTATCTTCAAACACTTCCAAGATGGTCCCTTCAAAATTCTGACCTGTGGTCATATTAGGTCTGAAACACACAGTCCTAATCTTTGGACAGCAAAACATATTATAGGCTTTGAAACCCTTTATCTAGGTCACTTGATAAATCGGCAAGCTCTCTAAGTAAATAGCATTTGGGACAAAGGGTCTGCTGTAACCAACATGTAGCCCTGAGAGCGCAATGAGAAGAGGGGCCCAGGGATCCTGAAAGAATGAAGCCCAGCCTTAGACAAATGTCACAAGGTCAAAAGTAAATAGAAACCTCCCAGAGCAAGGACGTCCTCCATACTCAGGAGGGCCCTCAACGAAGGCAATCTGTCAAGCCAGGCTCACTAAAAAGGAGGAGACCCAGTCCTTGAAAAGCTTTGCCAGAGGTCAGCAAACATGGGATAAATCCCAGACACAGTAAATTGGACCACTGACAAACAGACACATTTCAACCAGAGATAAGTCTGCAAATTGATGAAATGTAATGAGACACATAATTGGAAAAAAAGGGTCAACAGGCAAAAATGCTTACTCCCAAGGGGAGCAAATTGCATTTGTCCCCCCTTAGAAACGGTTATTTGGATGTTATTATCTTCCAGAAATGGGTTTGCGGGAGCCTTGGGCAAAGGTTTTGCTTAGCTTGGCTTCACAGAGTTAACCCTGAGCTGTGTTCACTCTCACTGCTGTGACCAGATAGAAACATTTATTTTTAAAGCATGGGGAATGGGCCTTCCTTGTCAAGGCACTAACTGTTTACTCCAGGTTCTCCTGAGATGAGAACAAATCCAACCAAAGAGAAGACATTCCAGGCATATGTTTTGTTATGTATTTCATTACAAACATAAAACAAACGAATCCGTTCTTGAGGACCTATGTCATTTTACCTAGCTAAAGGGTCAACTGACTTGATACTTTGAATCCTGATTTGTTCAGTTTCTCCATTTCAGCTTTTTACTTAAAATGCCTGAAAACATCTATAAACTCCTTTCTCTGTACCCATTCCTAACACTCATTTAGTACTTACTCTCTTTTCATTGAAGCATCTCAGAATCATCGGCTATACCCCCTGGCTCCATTCCTCAGCCATGTGAAATCTAACTTCGGCTCCCTCCACTGCACTGGAATCCTTCTTGCTGAGATCTCCAAAGCCTGGTACATGGTGAACACTATGGAGGATTTTTTTCAGGTCTTATTTTACCAAAACTCTTTGGTGCCTTTAATATTATTGATCATTGCCATCTTCCCCCAACTCTGTGGTCTCTGAGAGCTCATTTTCCTCGGGTCTTACTACATCTGTTTGGATCCTTGCTCTTCTCACTCTGCATATTTTCGGTGGGTGCCTTGTCACCATTGATGCTAAAATCTAGTATTTTTCATCTGAGATATCCTAAATCTTTAAGAGAGAGAATCTGAGTCTTAGCCTTCAAAACTGAGTTACTTTTTGGACAAGCTGACAGTACATTCTTCAGGAACTTAGGTTCAACAAGTCCAAAAATAATCTGATTTGTTTCCTCTAATTAATCCTTAAGTGACCCCTGTTAGTAACAGGCCTCATATGTGGCTCCTCCTTCTTCCCTCTCTCCTCACAAAATGCTTTCAGACACAGATCCTGACAATATAGCCACTTACACTTTTGGAATCTATTTGTTCTCCTTCCTCAATCTATGGTTTATTGCCTTCCTAGGACCTTATCATCCCTCACCTGGGTTGTCACCACAGCCTGTTTAATGGGTTCACTCAGGAAAGTCCCCCTTCATGGGCCCACAGTCATCCTAACATCACCATATAATGGCCTCTCACGGAAGTGGAGATAAAAGTGGAGCATGTCTTTGGTATTTTTTCTTAACTCACTTTGGAGACAGCTTGCTGTTCAGAATGAGGGAGAACCATAAAGTCTAAAACATTCCTTTAAAATATTCCTTTTCTAGAAATTCTGCTGCTTTCACGTTGCCCCCTGAGTAAATCTCACTTGCTCTGGGGCCCCGAGACTGGAAAGTTGACAAATCCCATCTTCAGGCACAATGTGGGGGCTGCATGGGTAAACCTTGAGTAGTTTGCAGGCTGCACATTGGTAAAAAGTAAAGGGAGAATGGAATGAAACTCTATGATAATTTTCTGGCCTTCATTTTGCTGATATTTCAGTTTCATGATTATCAAAAGGACCTAAGTGCTGGCTTGCCCCAAAGAGGGAGGCATCCACAATTTTACCAGGTGCTAAGACAAAGAGTCAGTTGAATTTTTAGCTGGGAGCATTGTTCACTTCCTATCAGTTTAAAGCCAAAAACAGAGATGTCACTGATTATAGTTGTCTCCTCACCCCCTCCCTTCCTGCTCCCCAGCCACATGAACCTTTCAGCTAAACCATGCTTTCTTCTATCACAGGGCTTTTGCACATGCTGTTTCCTAAGGCTGGAACGCCCTCTGCTTCTCTCCTACTCCGCCTCCATATCTAATTAATTGCTATTTAACTACAAATAGTTAATAATTATTTATTCTTCAGATTTTAGTACAAATCTTTCTTCTCCTGACACTATATACAGCCCACCCTCAAGAGTTTCTATTTTCCTATGATCCCTTAGGGCCACATATCTTTTCTTCCCTTCATAGCATTTTGCCCCAGTTTGTGATAAACAACTATTTGGATTACTATTTGATTAATGTCTAGCCTCTCCCCACTGGAGTGTGAGAACCAGCAAAGTCTAGCCACATTTGTTTTTTACAAAAATTTTCACCACAATCAATCTTTTTTGGTGTTCTTCTTTATTCTTCTTGTTTTTATTTCTCACTTAACATGAGCTGTAATAAAATTCTAGGTGCACAGTGCAGTATCATTAACTATAGGCACAATGATGTTCAGAACTTACTTATCTTCTTTAACTGGAACTTTATTCCTGTAGAGTAACAAATCCCTACCCCCTGCCTAGCAACCACCATTTTACGTTGTTTTTATACATTAAATAGACAGCTCTTTGAAGAAGGCCTGCGAAGGGATGACAGACACATGAAAAGATGCTCAACATTGCTCATCATCAGGAAAATGCAAATCTAAGCCACGATGAGTAATCATCTCACCCTGGTTAGGATGCCTGGTTCAAAAAACAAACAACCCCCCACCCCGCCCTGAAAAACCAAAGAAGCCAGTGTTGACGAGGATGTTGCGAAATTAGAATCCTTTTACATTGTTGGTGGGAATGTAAATTGGTGCAGCAGCTCCTAGGGAAAATGCTATGGAATTTCCTCAAAAAATTAAAAATACAGCACCAAGAGTCTCACGCTTGAGTACCTAGCTAAAAGAATTAAAATCAACATCTCAAAACCATAGCTGCACTCCCGTGTTCATTGCATCATTATTCATTATAGCCAACGTATGAAAACATGTAGGACACATTTGCTTTTTTTCACTGTTTTTTTTTTTTTCAATAAGTCCCTCCTGTCTTTCACTGTGCCCACCTATACGTGGACAGCACTCAATAAACAGTTGTAGACTTAATGGATAAATGAGCTCAGCACTGTCTTGACATAGCACCTTTTCTTCACTGCAGCCCTCTCTGTCTGATGCCAATTCTCATCAGCAGACAAAAAAACTTGCTGTCATGAATTACGTGCACTCTTGTGTCCGACAGTAGTGTTGGAAAAGAGTTTGGGGAGCGTCATTTTGTTTTTCCTCATGTTCTCTTGAAATACGTATGAACAGGCCTCAGAGCATCCCAGGTTTTCTCTAATAGCCTATTATATATTTCTAGTGCATAAATTTGTCATCTTGATGCATTTCTTCAACATATTTTTGGTCTCTACTTCTCTGGGGTGTACTTATAAGAATTGTATCATTTCCCTTTTTAGTTGATTCTGACCCAGATTTTAAGTACTCGATGCTCATTGTTCATCTTTATAAAGCAGGACCCCCTTTTCTCAATTTTCCTAACCCAAGGCTGTTTTATTTGCCTCTTCTTGCTTTTCTCAGATAGCGCTACTATTTTTGAGGATCTGTTTTGTGTTGGACATTGTGGTCGTGGTTTTTTTTTTTTCCTGTTTAGTTCACATAACACACAAAGCAACGATCTGATATGAGCACTGTTATTAGTTCCAGTTTACAAATCAGGAAACTGAGACTTAGTGCGTTATTTCACTGGCTCAGGTCAAATATTTATTCAGTGGGGGAGAATATTCTGATTCCAGAGACCACTCTTTTGTTAACTGTGTGAATCTGAATGGAATTTTGAAGGTTTGTTTTTCATAGATGTTTGTTTCTAGAATAACAAACACGTTATGGCTATTATACTGTGACAAACGCTCAGGACAAATAACTAAGCATTGGCTTGTAAATTTTTATATCTCCTAATAGCTAAAGAAATCAGGTTTTTGTTAAGAGCTTTTATTTTTTTTTAATTTTAATGTTTTCTTTTATTTATTTCTGAGAGAGAGAGAGAGACAGTGTGAGCAGCGGAGGGTCAGAGAGAGAGGGAGACACAGAATCTGAAACAGTCTCCAGGCTCTGAGCTGGACGTCAGCACAGAGCCTGACGCAGGGCTCAAACCATGAACCATGAGATCATGACCTGAGTGGAAGTCAGACGCCTAACTGACTGAGCCACCCAGGTGCCCCTGTTAAGAGCTTTTAAAGAGCTGGCATGCAGGGGCGCCTAGGTGGCTCAATTGGTTAAGCACCTGAGTCTTGATTTCAGCTCAGGCCATGATCTCACAGTCATGAGATCAAGCCCTACCTCGGGCTCCACGCTGGGTGTGGAGCCTGTTTAAGATTCTCCCTCTCCCTCTGCCACTCATGCCCTTCCCCAAAATAAAATAAATAAGTAATAAACATAAAGAAAGGGTGAGCATGCAACTCCCTGTCACTTTAATTCATTCATTCATGATGCCGGATGCCTGCATGATAACCCCCTCCCCCATCCTGCTAACATACCAGGGCAGGAGGGTCTAAAGCAGAGGCCAGGGCCACCAAGACTTGTTCACCGTGTTCAGGATGATTTGACTCCCTTTCTCCTCCTTCCTTTGTCCTGATGACACATTTATCTGTTATTTTGTGGAAGAATTTGCAGCCAGATGTATCACTCTGAGATTTATCCTGGAATGGCAGGCTCTTTAGATTGGGGAGGATTTGGGGAGTGAGGGGGAAGACTTTTCATAACCCAAAGAACACCTCTGCAAAGGTAAAACGATATTTTGTATTTTGCCTGCAAAACCAGCCTTTTTCTATTTCATTGGTGCCTTTTACTACTTCTTGGTCATTTGTAGTGATTGGCTGAAGGAAAATTCAAGTATTAATGTCTACATTTCCATTTCCTGGTGGCATGATTGGAGTGATTTTTGCTCTCAGGGAAGCAGGAACTCCCTGGGCAGAAGGAGGGAGTAATTAGATGAGCAAATCTCTGCAGGTGTGACCTTCTTGGCTTTTTGGTGTATGGCCTCACATTAGGATTTCTTTTTGCCCGAGGTTACTTCGAGCAAAAGGAGTGAGGAGTTTCACTGGCTACACTGGAGAAATGCAAATACAGAGAGGTATCAAGAAGCAATGGCTGAAATTCATAGTTACAAGAATTTGCTGAGAAGCCCATCACCCAGGAGCGTGAAGGTGGCATAGGGACTCCATAGTTCAACAAAGAAGGACAGAAGTGGATCCAGAGAAATCTTAAGGGGGTGGTGGGAAGCTTTCTCATATCACCTGGGACTTATTTTTTAAGTTCTGTCCTGAATCTGCCAATTGCCTAATGGTGATTTAGAGGAACTTCTTAAGTGGAATGTAAAACGAGGCAATGATACATGAACCTCAAAGTCACATTCAAATCATTTAATTATTGAGAAGTCCATGTACTATAAAGTGAGAAAGAGTAAGGGGATTTTTCAGTCAATTCCATGATCAAAGTCTAGGTCAAATTCAGTTCCTATCTAGTAAAAGGCATTTAGAAAAATGCACAATGGTGATATTTGGAGAACATTCTTTGGCCTTTCAGGGCTGGCTATATCCACCTCTCCGGGCTTCCGGAGCTTACTCTGCAGTGCTACCAACAGGGCTGAGCACTTGAATCTCCCTTTGGGGCAATGTTTATGCCCTCATTTTAGAAGGATGCCTCTTTCTATCATCTTTGCGGTCTTTGATGGGCAGCCATAGATCTGCGGTGCTGGCCAGAAGTCATGACGGGGTCCGTCTGTGTATGTGTCCTGAGGTAGAAGAGAAAGAAACATTGCCAGATATTGTCCCATGGGCTCTCAGCTCATGGACTCATAAATATACTTAAAAGCACCATGACAATAGAGACATAACTTTTTGTTGCGACACAAGTTGGCTGGAAAACACTTAATATGTCTAAAATGCCTCTTTGGACTTACTTATCCAAGAAGGGGGGAAAATCCAGAAAAACAAAAATTTTCACATGTAGTTACATGCTTGAAGCCACATATAGCATACTTATTATCACATGGTCATATGACACCTCTTACTCCTCAGTAAACGTTTGGCTATGTCTGTATACATGGATGAATATGTGTATGTGTTTAGGCATGTATACATTTTCTTTAGCAGACGACTAAGTATAAACATCCTCTATTCAAGCGATGGCCGTATTTTTTAGTTTTTGCTGGAATTCATTTGTAAATTAAGCTTTGGGATTTTCGGGACCACTTAGTATATACCAAGTAGTACCGGGTACTTAGCAAAAGTGAACAAATATTGAATGAATGAATGAATGAATGAATGAATGAATGAAGAACTCATGGAATATTTATTCTTCTTTGCTTAAGCATCCTAAGAGCTTTGGGTACAGAACTGGCCATTTCTACCTATCACTATAGGTGATCAGGGAAGATTTCTGTTACTCATGGCATTTTCAGGAAACTTCCT
This sequence comes from Hyaena hyaena, assembly GCF_003009895.1. NCBI lineage: Eukaryota > Metazoa > Chordata > Mammalia > Carnivora > Hyaenidae > Hyaena > Hyaena hyaena. The sequence goes on along the minus strand of NW_024081779.1, from coordinate 480,354 downwards.
CAAATCAGAGTCCTATGGTTAGAATGAGTATGCCCCTAAATTCTCCTCACTTCAGTGTAGCCTTTAATGTATATTCTAGTCTCCTGGAGTACGCTGAGGGATGTATTGTCAGTACATAGGTAGGCACTTTTTCAGGAGGACAGGAGAATTTGCTGGATAATTGTGGAAGCAGTTAAATTATGATAAGGACAAATATCCTGGGCCATACCCACAGTCTGTAATGTCATTGAACTTGGGACTCTGTATGCAGGTCTTAATGCTGGCCACGATCTCTTCTTTTCACCTCTGAGCTATCTAAAATTGTTTCCTTTCCCCAAATAAAAGGAATTACTAATCACCAAAGCCTCAGATGCAGGAAGGCGACATGTTGACTAATCCTGGAGCTAAAGTGTGAGTAAAACTTCAAAATCTGCTTTATTTTATTTTAGACAGCATGTTAACCTCAATTTGTAGAACAAATCTAAAATAAAAGCAACAAGCACATATTCTTATATATTAAAGAGAAAACTGATAGTTGTCCCAAGCATTTGAAAAGATTCTGAGGGGCACCTGGGTGGCTCAGTGGGTTGAGCATCTGATTTTTGATTTTGGCTCAAGTCATAATCTTGTGGTTTGTGAGGCCTCTGCACTGGCAGCAAGGAGGAGACTGCTTGGGATTTCCTCTCTTTCTTTGTCCCGCCGCTGCTCGTCTGCATGCTTGCTTTCTCTGTCTCACACAAAACAAACATTAAAAAGAAAGATTTTGGGGCTCCTGGGTGGCTCAGTTGGTTAAACGGCCGACTTTAGCTCAGGTCATGATCTCACAGTTTGTGGGTTCAAGCCCCGCCTCGGGCTCTGTGAGGACAGTTTGGAGTCTGGAGCCTGTTTTAGATTCTGTGTGCGTATGTCTCTCTCTCTGCCCTTCGCCACTCACGCTCTCTGTCTCTCAGAAAATAAAGAAATGTTAAAGAAAGTAAAAAAAAAAAAAAGATTTTGAAGGAATTGCAGAAATAGATTAAAACTCGCCTTATTAAACTTGCTTCCATCTACGATCACCCCGGATAGCCTTCCCCTGAACCATGCCCCTCCCCACCCCAAGATGCTGACAGAACCAGGGAAATACAATTGGAGAGTGAAGAGCACCTAAAAAACATATTGACTGCTGTTTCCTGACAGAGTTTGGGTGTCTGTCTCAGATAAATGATTTGAGTTTCTTGCCCCAATATAAGACAACATCTTCCCTGAAATCTCAGGGAAATGTGCTCCTTCTCCCCAAACGACGTTAAATCACATGAGGAATTTTCCCCCCTCTCATAGATTAGGGGAAACGGAGTTTCACATTCGGCGGCCAGGTTTTGGTGCTCAGAATAAAGGCAAACAATGGGAAAGGTGAAATCGGCTTTGCTGCAGATGAACAGGAAGGGTATGATTTAATGGAAACCAGATGGGTGTCACTGATTTGAGTAAGCCCAGCCCGAGGAGAGAATGAAGACGCCCGTCCTCGGGGAGCCTGAGGGACAGGTGCCTTGTTAGTTGCATTAAACCTTATCAATCTGACACATGGTTAAATAAATGCCTGCAGATACTGGTGTGCCTTTAAGTCAAATCAATGTGTCCCTTCAGTCTTGTTCTGTGCTAAGAAGGTGGAATTCACTCCGATCAGAACTCTGTATGCAATATTCAAATAAAACCGAGGTTTGTAATTAGTATCAGAAATCTTTTGGTGAAAACTCAACTTTTGTTGAATCAGTCAAGATGTTTAAGGCAAGGCAACCTCTGCTGTTATTTGACTGATTGATTCTCTGTCCCACTTTAGTCAGTATGTGTGGCCCTTATGCCCAGTACAATATCTCCAAGCATAGGAAATTAAGAATATAGATATTTTAACATATCTTCTACTTTTACACGGCACTGTTCACTTCTTTGGGATGGCTACATGTTTGAATTAATATACTTCTCTAGTCTTACAGTAATAGTAACAGTCTAAAAGTAACAATCACCCATTTTACTGGAAAACAATTTCCCAGTAAAAGTTTTCTTTCCTTTCCTTTTCTTTCCTTTTCTTTTCTCTTCTCTTCTCTTCTCTTTTCTTTCTTTCTTTCTTTCTTTCTTTCTTTCTTTCTTTCTTTCTTTCTTTCTTTCTTTCTTTCTTTCTTTCTTTCTAATGTTTATTTATTTCTGAAAGAGACAAAGAGACAGAGTGTGAGCAGGAGAGGGGCAGAAAAAGAGGGAGACACAGGATTCAAAGCAGGTTCCAGGCTCTGAGCACATAGCCTGATACAGGGCTTGAACCCACAACCTGTAAGATCATGACCTGAGCTGAAGTCGGGTGCTTAACCAACTGAGCCACCCAGGCGTACCCCTCTCTACCCCACCAATAAAAGTTTTCAACACTCCCTTCTCAACTAACAAAAACAAAATATATTTTATGAAATCCTTATAAAGAATTTTCTAATTCTGAAATAGATATTGCGATTGTATGTTGTTTTAACACAATATGGTTATTACAAAATGAGAAGGAGAGCCATGTGTATACTTTGCTTGAAAGAAAAGTCTACAACCTTCTGTGAATATGGGTCACCAGAAAAGCAAATGACTAATTCAGAGAAGTCTATTTTCAGGTTTATTTCATCACAGTTGTGCTAAGAGTATAGAAAAGATCAGAACGCAGACATTTAGAGAAGCAATCTAACTTCGAATGAAGACCGCCAAAGAAAATTACAAATACAGAAACAAGACATTTGGATTAGAAAAAATTCATGCTAAATTGGTTTCAATAAATATAAATATAAATCAAAATATTAAAGGTGATTACACGAACAGAGCTTACATGAGTGAAATTGAGATAAGAGTTCAATAAACACCAAGGTTCTGTGGAATGTCATGACACTCAGCCTCAGAAGAGGTAAGGGAAGAGGGGAAAGAAATAGGGAAAGGGAGAAATCTCCAGGCCTCTCCCCAATCTTTTGTGAATCTTGGGCACTATCTAATTTAGTATTAAAAATAATCCCTCTATGTAAAAAAAATATAAAGTCTACTGGCTTTACAGGTGGATTCCAGAGTAAGTAGCTTCACTGCCTTAAAATTTTTTGATCTTGGGCAGGTTACTCAACCTTATGTAAGCCTCAGTTTCTTCATCTATGAAATGGGAATAATAATCGTTCCTACCCTTTTAGTATTGCTGTGAGAGTTCAGTGAATAAATATAGGTAAAACTCTTAGAACAATGCTCCAATAGGTTTTAACTAATATTAGCAATATCATCTAATACAACAGAAAAGTAAAACATCCTTCTTCACTAAAGGAAAAAGGAAACAATCCATTAGCTTTAGAAAAATCAAAAATATCTCATTTATTAAAAGGTTTGTTGCCTAAAGTATATGGCAGAAATGAAATGAATAAACGGTAAATCCCCCAGTTAGTTGCGGCAAGGAAGAAGTTTGGAAAGTACATGAGCATCATAAAGGACAAAGACCTTCACAGTGGGTAGAATGTAAACTTTACACCCAAACTGAGAGAGCTTTCTTTGTTTCATAAGTCATGTTTCTCTGTTTCTGGCCATAGTGTAACTTTTAAATATGTTGACAATCATTTTGCCTCCACCTCTCTTTCACGCATTGTCCCTTTACAATATTAATTCTGCCACTATCACTTCACCCAAATTGTTCTTATCACTACTTCATTTTATGTTACCCAACGAGTCCACTCGTTTCTCTCTATCGTCCTTGAACTCACAGCAGAACATAACACAGCTGACCATTTCCCTGTTTCTAGAACATTGCTCTAGTCTTCCATGAGACAATACACTCAGAGTTTCCTTTATCTCTGATTACTCTTCTGTACAATCTCTAAATGTTGAAGTTCATCAGGGCTGGCTTCTAGGCTCTCTTCTATTCTTTATCTTCATTGTATCCACTCCCCTTGGCTTTAAATATCACATACATGCTGAAAACTCCCAAATTTACTCCCAGCTAGGACTACTCCTTTGTCACCACTACCTACCTGATATCTTCCTGTTGATGTGTAATAGGATGCTTAAACTTAATGTGCCCAAAATGAAATCCTTGACTTTTCCATTTCACCAAAAGTATTTTTCTTATAGTCCCATCTATCATAGAAAAATGCATTATTATCTAGCAATTGCTCAACCCAGAGGTTTGGATAATGTTCTTGATTCTTCTCTCTACTTCACCCATGCATCAGTGAGTTCTACAATTACCTCATCAAAAGTGAAAAGAAATAGGCAAATTTTATCTCTTTACTTTACCATCATCCTAAGTCAGATCACTTCTCTGTTTCATGTGGATTATATCTGATCTCCCTCTTCCAGTGCTGCTTCCCTTATACCTACTGTCCACTTGGTGGCCAGATGATATTTTTATTTTTTAATTAAATGATTAATTAGTATTAAACTTTTATTTTAATATGTTTTTTAATGTTTTTTTTTTTTATTTCTGAGAGAGAGAGAGACAGACAGCATGAGCAGGGGAGGGTCAGAGACAGAGGGAGGTACAGAATCTGAAACAGGCTCCAGGCTCTGAGCTAGCTGTCAGCACAGAGCCCAACATGGGGCTTGAACCCATGAACTGTGAGATCATGACCTGAGCCAAAGTCTGATGCTTAACCGACTGAGCCACCCAGGCGCCCCTAATTTTTATTTTGGAGAGAAAGAAAGAGTGAGAACGAACAGGCAGAGGAGCTGAGGGAGAGAGAGAGAGAGAGAGAGAGAGAGAGAGAGAGAATCTTAAAGATGCTCTATGCTCAGCGTGGACCTGATGGGGAGCTTGATCCCAAGACCCTGGGAACATAACCTGTGCTGAAATTAAGAGTCTGATGCTCAACAAACTGAGTCCCCCAAGTACACCTAGCATGGCTTTTAAAAAAATTTTTAATATGTATTTATTTTTGTAAGGGAGACAGAGTATAAGCAGGGGAATGGCAGAGAGAGAGGGAGACACAGAATCTGAATCAGGCTCCAGGCTTCAATCTGTCAGCACAGAACCCCACGTGGGGCTCAAAACCATGAACAGTGAGATCATGACCTAAGCTGAAGTCGGACGCTTAACCGACTGAGCCACCTGGGTGCCTCCGAATCATCTTTTTAAACTACAAGTACTTAAAGTTGGAATCATGCATGAAGAAAAGGAAATGTCTATGGTTTATATTATATACCTGAAACACAGAAGCAGCAACTTCTTTTCCTAACCAGCCTGTACTGGGAAGAGTATTTACTAAAAAGAGAAGGATGTGCAAGCCCGTGCTTCAAAAGCAGAAAGAATGATGGACGTATCAGATCAAAAAGAAGCTATTCCCTATGAGAAGACATGGGAAGTCAATAGCAGAAGTTATTATATAATCTTGAAGTTTGCTAATACTAGATTTGTTAACTATAATCCCATTCTCTAATGAGCCTTCAGATTCTGTAATGCCTCAGTGAATGCTGCCATAATATGGTTTATTCTGTCTGGATGTGTGCTATGTTACAGTTGTGCCCATCAACAAAGGGAAAGTGTAATGGTCTGAACAAATCACTGGGACACCAATTGCTGAACTGTGCGGGGTGGCTTAGCCAGGCACCCATTGCTTCTCTAAAAAAGGTCAAAGGAAGAGTCTTCCAAGCACTAAACAATCTGTCATTGAAACAATAAAGACAAAAGCCTTGGCAGGTACTACACTGAGTCATAGTGCCTCAATTCAATCCCATTCTTGAAGGTCAAAATTAATTTAAGAAAGGAAATCATCTCGTAAGGTGAGAATAGTTCCAAATCATACTGAATTCCTGTTAATCTCTTTCCCCTCTCATATTAGGGACTGTTTCAAGTACTCAGAGAGGCTCCAGCTCAGAATCTAGTTCGTGATAAGAAGAACTGAATAATAATGATCTTGAACGCTTGCCTTCAGCACTCTGGATCTCAGTCTTTCTCATCTATGGAATAAGGAGACAACTCAAAATAAATGTAATTTATTTTCTGACTCAGATATACCTGGAAATTCATCGTATTGCTTTTTAAAAAAATTTATTTATTTATTTATTTATTTATTTATTTATTTATTTATTTATTTTTGTTTTAGAGAGAGAAGGGAAGTGGGAGAGAGGAGCAGAGGGAGAGAGAGACTCTTAAGTAGTCTCCAGGCTCAGTGCAGAGCTGGATGTGGGGCTCGATCCCCTGACCCTCAGATCATGGCCTGAACCTAAATCAAGAGTCAGTCGTTCAACTGACTCAGCCACCCAGAAGCCCTGCATCTTTCTTTTTAAACGTAAGTTATTACAAAAAGTCAACAAAAAATTGCCCAAGGAGGACTCTGTACCTTATAGTAAAAAAGTGTATTGCAGTTGTGACTTGACAGAGACATCCAGTGCTAAGGCTAAAAAAATCACTGTTTTTACACCATTTTTTTCTCTCTGAAGTGGAGTCTCTACCTTAAACAGATGCTGTCATAGATGTGTCATAATTAAGGAATAACCAAATGGCAGCATTATAAAAACCAAAAAACAAAAAAACCCAGGGGCACCTATGTGGCTCAGTGGTTAAGCATCTGATTCTTGATTTTGGCTCAGGTCATGATCTCATAGTTCGTGGGATCAAACACTGCATCAAGCTCCGAGCTGACAGCGAGGAAAGAGCCTGCTTGGAAATCTCTCTCTCCAAGTCTCTCTGTGCCCCTCGCTCCTTCTTTTTCTCTCTCTCAAAATAAATAAATAAACTAAAACCAAAAACAGAACACCCACAAACCTGCTTAGATTGGCCATTTTAAATTTTTTACATTGCTTTGTATCTTGAAAATTGAGTATCTAAAATGCTCAGTATATAAAACAATATATATATTCCTTTTTATGTTATTATATAATTTGCATATGTCCACCTTTTGTTTGCAATGATGATCCACTGTAAAATAGATCGTTTGTAAAGGAAAAAGATGTGGTTCAAATCCCAGCTCTGCCACCTCCTAGCTCTGACCCCTGGTTATCAGCTGTAAAAATAAGAACACTAATGCCTTTCTCATGAGGTTGTACACATGTAACATATATGTTCATATAAAAACATTTGTCAAATAGCTCAAAGCCTCACACAAAAATAGGTATTCCCAAATATTATAGTCTGCCAGTGAGTTAAAATGTAAATTTCACATACTATATAACAGAGTAGGGTAAAAAGAGGGTTTTTGAATTAGAAAATTCAAACTATAATTTACGAAAATTTTCTTTAAAATAGACTTGAAGCTTCATATTTAAAAGGGCATATTGTTATTTTTATTCTTCAGGAAAAGCTGATTAAGTGCAGCCAAAACCGTGGGTTGTACAATAAAATTATTTTGACATGTACTGAGCTTAAAGGAAAGCCAGGCATTAGGACCAACTCTTTCAGAAATGGAAGAAAACGCACTACACACAAACTCTATTTAGGTTTTAAATGGTATGGTGTTTTCAGGTAACATGAGTGTTTCAAAGCTCCGTTCTTGATTTTTAATCCTTGTGGAGTTTATTAACTACCTAATTTTTTGTATAACTATGACCCAGGAAGGACAGAAGTGGATGTTGGCTAAGTTAATGGTGTTCTGGATATTAGATCCAGAGAAAGAAGGAAAACTGAAATTTAAATTAATTAGAATCCAATATATTGTGATTTCCAAAACCTGGACAGCATTAATTATATATTATTATTTGAAATACACAGCGCAATTTGAAATATTTGTAATCAGATAATTTTAGTAGCTCCCTATCCCCTCCGGTATTTCACCCTCAAAAAAAAACCCTAAAATTTTAAAAGTAACTTGGTATCTATGTTAAAATGATTTTTTTATTGACTCATGTATCTCTGTATCAACAATTGTAAGATATTAAATTGTTAAAAATGAAATAGCTGATAAACCCACTAGTGTTGGAAATATTGGTATAAATTTTTACTCTCTCTTTCTCTGTTTTTTGGGAAGTAAATTGGAAAGTTCAGGAGCAAAGTTTCAAATCCATAAACCTTCCTGTAACCTCTCTGAGGTTTCTGCCCCAAACATCTGGACTATTTACCTAATTCCAGCAAGCACAGTCAAGGGTGCTGGGTTGCAAAAAATAGGAGTTGTCACTACTTAATAAACGTATCCTGATCCCAAACACTGAAAAAGTCTCTGTCTTATGTACACAATTTTCATGCTGAATATCTGTTTTTCTTTTAAGTTTATTTATTTATTTTGAGAGAGAGCACAAGCAGGAGAGGGGCAGAGAGCAGGGGAGACAGAATCCCAAGCAGGATTCACACCATCAGCACAGAGCCTGATGCGGGGCTGAATCACGAACCATGAGATCATGACCTGAGCTGAGATTAAGGATCGAGTGCTTGACCGACTACGCCACCTAGACGCCCCTCATGCTGAATAATCTTAACTAAGAATGAATTTAAACAATATAAAAGAATACTGCTGCTAAATGTATTGTTGAAGGTTTGTTTTTGTCCCCCCATGAAAAGTTTTGTGACCTTTTACCTGGTGAACATGACTTGAGAGAGACCCAGACACTGAAACAGTTACGTTTGATATTCTGAATGAGACTGTCTTCAGTTGCTATCAAGCCCTTCTGGTACCAAGCTGCCATTCTCCTGAGATCATTAAGGTGTGATCTTGCTTCGGAAAGGGAGATGAGGTAAAAAGTGTGTTACGTTCATCTACCCTTAATTTTCATGCTACTGAAAGTGCCGATTGTCTTTCGTTAAGAAGGAGCAAAACAGGAACCCGAGGAAAAAATGTTTCCCTCTGACATTTTGGACTGGGAGATCATTGTTTACAGATGAAAATGTAGGAGGAAGCGATCAGAAATGAGCCTGGGACTTGATAGGCCCAGCTGTGGGAACATCATTTTGCTCCGGAGCACATGACCTTAAAGTCTTTTGAATCCCGGGGCCAGCAAAGGCCATGGTCTCCGGCGGTTAGAAAATGTTAGAATTGTTTAGTGCCCACATGTAAAGGGTGAGGCCAGGCAGAGCAAAGATCATCGGGAGATACTGTGGAGCCTGGGAAGTCATTGGATATAGGTGAGGAATCAGAGAAGTTATTTTGCAGAGAATGATTGGGTAGCTTCTCTAGTTCAGGCTTCTGATGTTCTGGTTGTGGTCTCCCTTAGAATCAAACAGAAAGCCTACAACCTCATTCCAAGAATGCACATGGGGAGTGAACAAGAACTAAATAAACTATGCTCTGTTTGCTCAAATATTTAGCAAATAGCTCAGGGATTACTGCATACACCATCGTTGAGATTTTAGCCAATTCTCAAAGATGTTTCTATGCTCTACTACTAAAACAATTCATGTATGTATAATGGCCCATTGTAATTATTTCCACATGGTTAGCACTTAGACAAAACCTGAAGGGAGAAAGTCAACATTTGATGAAATTTTATAAGAAATCAACATTTATTACAGCACAGACAAAACCCAAATCCCAAACAAGATAAGACCAACAGTAGCAATCATCTGATGTGTCAGTACACATTTTTTTTCTCATATTTTTTTCTCCTTATCACTATTTTTTCTGGTTATGACTTAGGTAGATGGACGATAAATTTACAGGAAATAACATATTGAAGTTTTATAGATAAAATCTTACTAAGTGTTTAGGGGTGTGTCTGTCTACTTTAGCCATAAATACTCAGCGAAGCATTACCTGAGATGTAAAAATTTGTAGTGGGCAAAACCTCAAAGAGATTTCTTTTGGTTGAGCATCTGGGTGATGGGATTGTATCCAAGTGATTATGATTTGTGACTCTAATCTCAAGCAAAGCCTTGTTCTGGGATTATTCATTCTTGCTTCAGCAATTAACTTACATAGTTGAATTTTACATGAGGTAATAGTTGAATAGACAAGAATAAAAACTTTTTCAGTTTTACAGAGCAGAGATACTCCACTTAGAAGGAAGCTACAGATTCTCATAGAAAGGTGCAGCCATCTTTATTCCTAAAACTTGAATTGTGCCTATCTATAATTTGGAAACCAAACAATGGTATGGATTGTTTCAAGTGACCTCAAATTTTATTCTGGTGACCAAAGCTCAATTTATTGAATGGAATTTAGTACTTACTGGTATTGAAAACGAATGGGTTGGATTGGAATATATTTCCATTTGTTCTTTCATTTGGCTCAAAAGTTAAATCTCTTGATCATTCATTTGTCCATTCATTTAGTAAACATTTGTTGAGTATGTCCTATGTGCAGGAACTGTTATAGGCATTGGCAATAGAACAGTGAGTAGAACAAGGTCCCTGATTCATGGGGATTATATTTTGGAAGAAAGAGTCAATAAACCAATATAGAGTATGCATATATAGAATAAGGTTACCATATGTAATGCACGTTATGAAGAAAACAAAGCAGAATAGAAAGGAAGTATTGAAAGTAAATGAAGAGACTGTTTTATGAAGGGTGGTCAGCGAAGACTTTGAGGCTTTACATTCAAGGGGAGACACCAATGCAGTGAAGAGAGAATATGAGCCATGAGGAAATTTGAAATCTGGAGGAAGGAAGAAAAAGTACGAAGGTTCTAATGAAGGGTGACATTTGCCTTTTAGAGGAACCTGTAGAAAGCCGATTCTGTTAGAATGGAGTGAGCAAGTAGAAAATAATACATTTTAAGCATAGATGGGGTCCAAATCAAGGAAAGCCTCATAAACTCAGATTAGGATTTGGATTTTACTATACATGTGATGGGAATCACTTGAAAATTTTGAGAAGAGCAACAATTCGGTGATTAAGAATTTTGCAAGTCTCTCTGGCAGTCCTGAAAAGCTAGACTATAAGAGAGGACAAGGGTAAAAGTGAGGAAGCCAAGTGAAAGGTTAGTTTGTCCAGCATTGACCATAGACAGTGGAGCCCCAGACCAGACCAACAGTGGTGGAATGAAAAGTTGTTAAATCTTAGATATATTTCAAAGCCAGGAATGACAAGATCTCTCTACAGATTGGGTAGATGATAGGGAAAGTGAGGAATTGAACATGATTCCAAAGTACTTGATCTGAGCCAATGGAAAAAAGTTGAATTGCTTACTCATTCCTCAAGTATCAGTGAAATGCAGACTGTGCCAGGCACTGTAGTAGGTGTTTCGGTAAGTCATTGAGCAAAATAGACAAAGATCCCCAGGAAAAAGGACAATAAAGTTGAACATTTAATAAATACATTTTAAGGTATGTTTAAAGGTAACAGGTATTAAGGAAAAAAGAAAACAAGAGGAAAGGTTAAGGGGGTTGGGTGGCAAATAGCTTCCTTTATTAAATAGGTCATGATAGGTCTCATTGAGATACTGAGATCTGAGCAGGGGCCAAAAGACCAGTATCTCTGTAGCCCAGGGAGGCAGGAGGAGAATGATGGCTCAGAAAGCAAGGCGGGTAACCAGGAGACCTGGTGTGTAGACTCTTAAAGGCCAGTGGGATTTGGCCTTTATTCTGAATGAAATGTGGAGTCATTTCAGGGGGATTTGAGTAGAGGAGTGGCGTGATCTGACTTACATTTGCAAGTTACACTCTGGCTCCTCCTCTGAAAATATATTACAGGGCAGCAAAGACAAAACAAGGAAACCTATTTGGGGGCTTTTGCAATAATCCAGATGAGAGCTGATGGTGGCTTGGTAGAGAGACATAGCAGTGAAAATGGCAGCAAGTGGCTGGATTGTGGATAGATGTAAAAGTGGAGCCTTCTTGATTTTCTCAGAGATTAGGGAACAGTGGTTTTGGGCCTAAAAAGCTAGAAGGATGGGGTCACCATTGAAGGAAATGATAAAGACTGATTTGCTGGTGAGGTGGGGAAGACCAGGAGTTCTGTTTTGGATGTAGTGGGTCTGAGATGCCTCATACACATCAAAGTGAAGGGATCAGGCTGGCAGTTGGATTCAACCTAGAGTCCAGGAGAAGGGTTGGAGCTGAATGTACACACTCTCAGGTGAGGCATAGCGTTGGTGTTTAGAACCACAGGCAATGGACGGGATCATGTAGGGAGTGAATGGAGACAGGAAGAAGGTCAAAGACTGAGTCCTTGGGAAATCCAACATTCAGAAGGAGAAAGGAGAGGAGGAAGTAGCAAAGAGACCACTGAGGTAGGGGAAGAACCGAGTGGCTGCATTGTCCACTGAAGAGGGTGTATTAAAGAGGAGGTTGTCATAACCGTGATAACAGTTGCTCAGAGGTCAAGTATGATGACAGAGAATTGGTCATTGTAGGTAGCAGCGTGGAGATCATTAATGATTTTGAGAGCAGTGTTGCAGGAGCCATGGGGTAAAAAGTTTTGAAGCCAATGGAGATGTTGGGCGGAGGAAAAGTTATCACTAAAGTAAGAAAATCTGGGAGAAAAGCAGACCGGGGTTGAGGATGAAGGGATTAAACCCATGTGATTGTATGTGTTGTAACTAATTTTCTTTGTTGGCCACATATAGCCAAGTTCTTAGGTGAATCTGAAGGAGCACTGAATCATTTATTTTCTCAGTGATTAGCACTTAATCACTTCATTAAAATACGTGTTGCTTTTATTCAAAATCAATTTTGTACTTCCCTATTAAGCCTTCTGAAAATTCATCTTGCCAAAAAAAATATGAATCCCTTGTAGGGTTTTTATGACTCAGAGACAAAAGGTTTCTTTCTTTCTTTCTTTTTTATTGAATTATTTGTGTTACCAAATCTGGCTATGTTCTGAATCTCATATTGTATTGAATTAATATTTATTGTAGTGTAAGCAAGCACAATAACGTAGTGTTTGGCATTAAGCTAACTATAAAAAGAATTAGATTTTATATATGCCTTTCAAAAAAAAAGGCAAAGATTGTCTTTATACACTTTGTGTTTTTTTTTAAATTTTTAAATGTTTATTTATTTTTGAGAGAAAAAGAGACAGAGCGTAAACAGGGGAGAGGCAGAGAGAGAGAGAGACACCCCCACACACATAGAATCTGAAGCAGGCTGCAGGCTCTCTGAGCTGTCAACACAGAGCCTGATGCAGAGCTCGAACACACGAACCATGAGATCATGGCTTGAAGCAAAGGTGGACACTTAACCTTAGTCGCGTCCTGTCTTTATACACTTTGTGGATAACAATACAATGCTCTGTGATATCTCTCAGACAGTTCCTTGGTAATATTTCATTTTTGTATTATTTATCTTTTTTTTTTCCTGTTTAGATCATAAGCTTTTGGAAGGCAGAAACAAAATGCCCTGTGTATGCCTCATAGCAAAGAGACAGCTGTGTATTAAATCTTGTATCTCTTCAATTGAGTGATGAAATTGATGCTCTCTTGCTTAAAAGCTGGGTAGTAACAAAAGCAGAATACTTGTCCTTTCTGATACAACACAACACAGCTAGAATTTCTTATAGTTTGTGACTTAGTTTTCCATACGGCCAGTCCTTACTGAAACAAGACTAATATTTTTAGGGGCTCTTTCATCCTGCTTGTACTTTTTCTTCTCCATTAAGAATTTTATCTTTGAAGTAAAGTTGACCCCTTGAGGAGTGGTACATTGTATATCTCTTTCATTCTAATTAGAATCTAGGGTTTAGTGGAAATGGCTGTCATCAATCATTTTTTTATAAATAAAAATATTTGATGGCCTTTGTAAGTCTTACAATTGGTAATTGAGAATGGGCATATATTTTGATCTCCACTTGATTGGTTTTATTACAAATTTCTTTAAAATTATGATTTTTCAATAGATTTTGGTCTTTCCAAAATATTTATCAACACATTTTTCCAAATGTATGCAATGTTTATTTTGTGATCTTGTAATTTCTTTTTTTTTAAAAATTTGTAATGTTTATTTATATTAGAGAGAGAGAGAGAGAACAAGTCAGGGAGGGGCAACGAGAGATGGAGACAGAATCTAAAGGAGGCTCTAGGTTCTGAGCTGTCAACACAGAGCCTGGCACAGGGCTTGAACTCATGAACTGTGAGATCATGACCTGAGTGGAAGTCAGACACTTAATCAACTGAGCCACTCAGGCACCCCTGATTTTATAATTTCATACAGGCTTTATTACATAAAAATTGGTCATTACTATTTTGAAATCTAACTTATTTTCATGGGAAAGATGTGTCTGATAATTTTCCCATTTGAAATATCTTTAAAAACTAACTGGGGGGTGGGGGAGGGGCACCTTGGTGGCTCAGTTGGTTGGGTGTCTGACTTTGGATCAGGTCACGATCTCACAGTTCTCGAGTTCAAGCCCTGCGGCAGGCTCTGAGCCTGGGGCCTACTTCGGATTCTATGTCTCCCTCCCTCTCTGCCCTTCCCGGGTTAATTCTCTCTGTGTCTCTCTGTCTCTCAAAAATAAAAAAAACATTAAAAAAAACCCAAACAAACAGAGGGGCTTGAGTAAATACTGTTAACTGCAGGGGATTAGACAGCTCAGTTACCAAATGACATAGGTGCTTTCTGGAAGAAACATCTGAATGTGTAATTTCTACTTCGTGCTTCAGATGAAGAACATCGCAGAACATTCTTACCAGAAAATCTCCTTGGCTAAGCTAGTTTGCTTTCTCTTTCAGCTTAGAAGCAGCCACATACTTCTCAAATCCTTGCAAAGCAGCTAAATATCTCTGTGATTCTTAAGGATTTGATAAAGATGTGGGACCTAAATCAGTACAAGCAAGAACCTAATTGTTTGCAAATTTTAGTGGTAGAAACTTTAGGCCATAAATTCCTGCCACAGAAAAAATAATAAAGGGCCTCTGGGCCTGCTATTTTAGTCTGTCACTTACATAGCACACTTTCTTAAGCCTTGCCGTATGTCTTTAGATTGTATGTTTTTCCTTCTATTTATTTTTATTTTATTTTATTTTATTTTATTATTTTATTTTATTCCAATGTAAATAACGTACAGTGTTGTATTACTTGCAGGTGTGCCATAGTGTGATTCAACAATTCTATACATTACTCAGTGCTCATAAATGTAAGTGTGCTCTTAATCCCCTTCACCCATTTCACCCAACCCCCACCCACCTCCTCTCTGGTAACCGTCAGTTTGTTCTCTATAATTAAGAGCCTATTTTTTGGCTTATCTCTTTTTGTCCCCTTCACCTTTTGTTTGTTTGTTTCTTAAATTCCACATGAGTGAAATCATATGGTATTTGTCTTTCTCTGCCTGACTTATTTTGCTTGGCATTCTACTCTCTAGTTCCATCCATGTGGATGCAAATGGCAAGATCTCATTCTTTTTTATGGCTGAGTAATATTCCATTGTGTGTGTATACACACACCACATCTTCTTTATCCATTCATCAGCTGATGGACATTTTCGTCTTATGTAATGGTGGAATAGATTCCTGTACTTGAAAGTTTATAGCCAAGTTAGGTGTTTCTAGTGTTAAGACATTGTGACCAACTCTCTATATATCAATTTACTCCTTTTTAAGCTTCTTTTTCTATTATAGAGTCCCAAATAGAATATTAGGGAAATTAGGGAATATGACAGACCGGTTATTCTAGTGGAACACACACTCACATGATCTCCAGACAGCGTTGGTCACTAGGTGACTAGGTGTCAAGCCTTGTGCAATTTAGTGGAGAGAAAGAGAAAAAAGACAATTCTCTCCTTCATAGAATTAGATGCTAGGGGGTTCATTTTATTTAAAAAATGTGACCAGATGACATTTATTATTAAATGATGGTGTGTAGCCTTTTCACTTCTCTCACACTCTGTGGAGTTCTGACTTCTTCTCCATCTATTGCCAGATTTAAGGAAGAGATTTCAGGCACAGCCAGATGAGTCATAAGCTTGCAGGCAGAATCACAGGTGAAGGGTGGCCAGGGACAGTGAGAAGGCCAGAGTGCTTGGGCTGCAGGAGACCGCGGTCAGTTCTGTTATGGTGCCTGTTGCAAGAACATGAACTTGTTCCAGCTTGTTGGGTAGAATATGATATTAAGGCAGAATGGGAACATGAAAATTTTGTGTTTGCTTGTGTGCAGTTTCATCCACAAGAAACAATGGATGAGGGACGCCTGGGTGGCTCAGTCGGATGAGCGTCTGACTTTGGCTCAGGTCATGATCTCACAGTTTGTGGGTTCGAGCCGTGCGTCGGGCTCTGTGCTGACAGCTAGCTCAGAGCCTGAAGCCTGTTTCAGATTCTATGTTTCCCTCTCTCTCTGACCTTCCCCTGCTCGTGCAGTCTCTCTCTCTCAGAAATAAATAAATAAACATTAAAAAAAGAAACAGTGGGTGAAAGTAGACAATTGCACGAAGCACAGCTGCTTAGGAATACATAACACACACCCTTAACATCTACAAGGACCTCAGTTCTCCATGTGGTGTAAGTAACACTCTTTCACACCTGGTGTTAACAGCTTTCTCCCATCTCAGGGGCCCCTCATCCCCTTTTACAATAGCTGGAAGGCTGCTTCACTACCCACTTCCTTCAGCAAACCGCAGATCTTTTAAAGATAAAGCACCGTATTTATTGCAGTACTGGTGCATTTCTTGCCACTTCTCATGTAATATTGTTACTGTTTTAATCAAGCTTCTATCTTTTCTAATGTGTCACTGCCAAAGTTTCTGAATGTTGTTCCCTCAACCTCTTTCCCCAAAAGCCCTGTGGTGCTAACCGCACAGTTTCTGGATAGCATTGGTGTTTCTGAGAAACATGTCACATTATGGCAAAACTGACGGTATTTTCCATTATTACCAAATATCCCATATTCCATATTTTGTAGGAGGAGTAAAATTGGGAGCATAAATGGTTGAGAAAAAAACTACAACGGAATGTTTAGCCCTATCACTGTAGACTCTGTATGATCTTAATGTTTGGAAGGCACAAGGGAAGAATTTGAATGACATTAAAATCACTGATCTGGGATAAAATAGAAACGTCAAAAAACGGGACACTCAAACCAAAGTCAAAGTGTGACTATTGAATTGTGAAGTCTTGAGTGGTCTTGTTGATGTCCTGGGTTTGGGCTTAGGCCACTCTGGTGTGGTCTAGGTAAGTCAGTGGAGTTATTTCTTGCAATTCAGTAGTTAGCAGCTAAAGGTCAACGTTCCCTGAGACCTTACCTGAAGCTATGTGTGTGTCCTGACAGAATCAGCGCCCCCAGCCTTCATAGGGGCAGGCGCTGTACCAGTTTGTTCATGCTGCGAGCAATGAGACATTTCCTAATCTGATCAAAGAGCTCATTCTCTAGGCTGGCAAACAAGACCAGGTACAACCAAGCCCAATGAAGTGGCTTGTAAAAGGGGTAGGTGGTGGCAGTGAGTAGTTCTTGAAGACAGGAACAATGCACCTAACTTAAACTTGATAATCCCTAGGGATACCTGGGTGGCTCAGTCGGTTAAGCGTCTGACTTTGGCTCAGGTCATAATCTCATGGTTCGTGGGTTTGAGCCCGGCGTCGGGCTCTGTGCTGATGGCCAGCTCAGAGCCTGGAGCCTGTTTCCGATTCTGTGTCTCTCTCTTTTTCTGACCCTCCCCTGCTCATGCTGTCTCTCTTTCTCTCTCAGAAATAAATAAAAAAGATTAAAAAAATAAACTTGATAATCTCCTCACTTTCCTAATTAACATACAGGAAAGTTTAGTTTATTTCAGATGCTGGAATGAGTATTTGCTGAACCTTGGCTTTCTCAGCTTGCTGGTATGTGTGAAAAGGGCAAATGAATGCAAAGATCTTTCCCAGAAGACTCTTTGGACCCATGTGCTAACCCTGGGAAGTGGAACTTTAGTTTTAATTTAGTCTTCTTGGTTTTCCAATCAAATCATTGGGTTGAAAAATAATGGCAGGAAGATATTTGGCAGTTTTTTCCCTGCATGGAGCACAGCTTATGTTAGAAATATATATTCTTCCTTTCCCGTTGCTTAGCCCCAAATCCATCACTATTTATTTTGTTGTAATTTGCAAGAAAAATACCCAATTTCCTTTTTTTTACATGTAGATATTCAGTTTTCCCAAAACCACTTAGTAAAGAGATTATCCATTCTCCATACATGAGTATATGAAAATGTGCTCAATATCACTAATGATCAGAGAATGGAAATTACAACCAGAATGGCATATCACCTCATACCTCTTAGCGTGTCTATTATGAAAAAACCAAGAGATAGTAAGTGTCGAAGAGAATGTGGAGAAAAGAGGACCCTTATGTACTGTTGCTTGGAATGTAAACTGGTACAGCCACTATGGAATGCAGTAAGAAACTCCCTCAAAAATTAAAACTAGACCTACCATATGACCCAGCAACCTTATTTCTGAATATATTTCCAAAGCAAATGAAATCAGGAGTTCAAAGAGCTATCTGCACCTCCATGTCCATTGCAGTATTATTTACAATAGCCAAGATATTAAAATAACCAGTGTCCATCAGTGGAACAATGGAGAAAGAAAATGTGGTATATGTGAATGGTAGATTATTATTCATCCACAAAAAATAAGAAAATACTGTCATTTGTGACAACATGAATGAATCTGAAGGACATTATGTTATGCTGAATGAAATAAGCCAGGCAGAGAAAGACGCATTTTGTAGGATCTTATCTATATGTGGAACCTAGAAACTTCCAACTCCTAGGAGCAGTGAGTAGAATGTGGTTGCCAAGGGTATGGACATAGGGACAAATGGGACATGTTGGTCAAAGGGTACAAACTTTCACTTATAAGGTGAACAAGTTCTTAGGGTGTTATGCAGATCATAATGGCCATACAGTTGACCCTTGAACAATGTCGACAGTTAACAATGATTGGGGATGCTGACCTCTGCAGTCAAAAATCCACATATAACTTTTTACTCCCCCCAAATTTAACTAATAGTCTACTATTGACCAGAAGCCTTACCAATGAC
The DNA here is from genome assembly GCF_003009895.1 of Hyaena hyaena. Classification (NCBI taxonomy): domain Eukaryota; kingdom Metazoa; phylum Chordata; class Mammalia; order Carnivora; family Hyaenidae; genus Hyaena; species Hyaena hyaena. The sequence goes on along the minus strand of NW_024081779.1, from coordinate 461,597 downwards.
ATAAACAGCCAATTCACATATATTTTGTATATTAGTTGTATTATATACTATATTCTTACAATAAAGTAAGCTAGAGAAAAGAAAATGTTATTAAGAAAATCATAAGGAAGAGAAAATACATCTATAGCACTGTATTGTAAAAATCCACATATAAATGGACCTATGCCATTCAACTTATGTTGTTCAACAATTGACCATAGTTAGTCATACTGTATTGTATATTTGAAATTTGCTAAGAGATGTGGTCTTATGTGTTCTTACCACATGCACAAAACCGGCATGTGGATTAATGGATGTGGTAATTAATTTGATTGTGGTCATCATTTCACAATGTCTACATATATCAAATTATCGTATATATACTTCAAGGATACACAATTTTAATTTGCCAATCGTGTCTCAATAAAGCTAGAAAAAATATGACCCAAAATAGAAGTGTTGGTGAGAAGTCAGTTTAAGAGCAGTTAGACTCTCAAAATTTCCCTTCTTCTCCATATAACCTTACAGCTGGTATATACCTCATTCTAGCATAATATTGAGGTTACTTCTTAGAGATGTGTTGGATATTTTTCAAGTGCTCCTCTAGACACATTCTCCATCCCTTGCACTTTTCCTTGGACGTAGGAATCTAATCTTTATGCATTAAATTAATAGATCCCCTTTTCCTTTGGTTTCCCACTGGGTTTGGTCAATGGAAAATCCTGACAGGAGATCGGAGGTTGTTAAGAAAGTAAGGGCATTTATCCTCTAAGTTTCCTCTCTATGAGGTTCCCTTGAGATGACTTCCTCTCTTCCTTGAAGGTCACAGTTCCTCAAAAGTTGGTCTCTTTATAGGTGCTAACAACCTTCCCAGTGCTAACAATCTTTCCCTTCTCCCATTCCTTGGGCCTACAGGTAGTATTGACAAGAGGTTTAGCATTCTTCCTGGGGGGTTTCCTACCCACTTTACACACCACTTCTACCCTTGTAAAGAGTCCCCTTATTAAACTATTTTAAAGTTATCCTAATTTGAATTGCCACCAGTTTTATGCTAAGACCTTGGGTGAAACAGATAGTTTTGGGTTGGAAGTCTTTCCAAAGAATTGAGAGTGGGGATACCATTCTGTAAACAAGAGGATTAAGTGAAATTTTGCGAACTGAGTTTTGAGACACCCAACCTCTTCCCCACTCTGGCTCCCCAAAGAGAAGTTCAGGCTATTAGCTTCAAGGCAAGAGACCGGAAGAGTCTTCACTGGGCAATCTGACTAGGCCAATGGAAAAAAACCTCTGCTCTCAGGGTTTCCAAACAAAAAGGTCCAGCAGATCTTCATTCAGTAAAGGTCACCCTTCACAGTTGAGAAGCCTCATCAGCCTGCAACTGTAATCAGTTTTTGTTTTTTAAATGTAAACTCAAAGATCACTAGTCATCTGAGAAAAGCTTCTAGTAAGAACGTTGACAAAACAAACACAGAGAGAGAAGTAATTTGAGAGAAACCAAGATTATGTCAGGAGGGAAAAAAATAAAAAACATAAACAAAAACACTTTTATTTTAACAGAAAGATAGGAGTAGATATCAATCTATGCAAAGCAAAACCAAAACCAAAACCAAAAACAGATTTTGTATAAATAGAATAATCAGCACACAATACCAAAAAGCAAGCTCCAGGAAGTAAGAATATGTTAGAAACAAAATATTCAGCAAGAGATACAGGAGAATGAGAGAGAAAGGGAAAACACAAAAATTAAAGATTTAGTCTATAAATTCTAACAACTGAATAACAGAGAGAAAAAAGAAAAGGGAGAAGAAATGATCAGAACAAAAAAATTCAAGAAAATACCCAGAATTACGAAAGATGAGTTTGTAGATGAAAAGTATCCATTGAGTGGACAAGAAAATCTATAAAAATAGAAATACACTCAGCACTCAATTGTCAATTTCATATACTGGGGCAAAAGAAAGTACCCAGAAGCTTCCAGATGGGGAGTACATACAAAGGATCAGGAATCAGAGTGGCTTTGACTTTTCAAAAACAATATTGGAAGCAAGAAGTCAGGGACGATACCTTAATTACCCTGTGTGGGAAAGTGATTTGCAATCAACAATAAAGATACTCTCAGACCAAGGCTTTGTAAAATTTACTTCCCACACACATGCTTTCTTCGGATGCAATTGAGACTGTGCTCCACCAAAAACTGAACTAAATCGACAGTGAGGAAGATACTGGATCCTAGCACAGGATTCTAATTTTAAATTTGAGGTTAAGAAAGGGGAGGCTGGAGAGATGGGCCTGTAAGAAACCTGTCCAGACCAGAAGATGTCAGAAGGCCATGTCTCTCCTTAGATGAACTTATTAAGAGTACTGCATGTGGTTGTAACTTAAAAAAAAGGTTTTTTTTACGTTTATTTATTTTTGACAGAGTGAGACAGAGCACGAGTGGGGGAGGGGCAGAGAGAGAAGGAGACACAGAACCAGAGGCAGGATCCATTCAGGGCAAGCATTTAGCACAGAGTCTGACGCAGGGCTTGAAACCATGAACCGTGAGATCATGACCTGAGCTGAAGTCAGATACGCAACCGACTGAGCCACCCAGGTGCCCCCTGGAACTTCTGAGAGGGCGTATAAATACGGGAGTGCAAATTTGCAGATGGATTAGTGATAAGTATGTACAAAACTAAGCAAACAAAAATGTGACGATTATTAACTCCAGGTAAATAAAAGATATTGTGCAACATGCACAGAAAAATTGTGATTGATTAACATATGTTCCAGCATTTACATAAATATATAAGTATTTAAATGGTTTTTTCATGTTTATTTGTTTTGAGAGAGAGAGAGAGAGAGAGGGAGGGAGAGAGAATCCTAAGCAGGCTCCATGCTGTTAGCACAGAGCCCGACGTTGGGCTTGAACTCAAGAACCATGAGATCATGACCTGAGCCAAAATCAAGAGTTGGAAGCTTAACCGACTGAGTGATCCAGGTGCCTCAATAAGGTAAGTATTTAATAGTAGTTTAACCAAACTTTGTGAGATGATACCAGTAGTTGGTTGGGTTGAGAGAGAGTGAAAGAGACCTAAATCTTCATCTTCCATCGGGGAAAGCCTATAGATTATTCATAAAGCAGAAATATCAAAAGAAGCATTAGAAGATACTTAGTTATGGAGGTTACTGTGAACAACAGTAACGAGAAAGCTATAAATTGAAAATGACTGCCACTAGAGGGTGGGAAATGCACATATGTGTTGGACCATGGTGCCAGAACTCCTTTGTTCTTCCTATTTTGTTTAAAAGCGCTCTTTGTCTCAACTACGTGCATTTATAATTTTCATGAAAACAAAAACCGAACTGAAAAAATAAAAAGCAGAATAAAACAACCAGACGAGAGAGGGGCACCTGCTGTTCAGTCAGAATTCTGCCCAAGTCATTTTCTTTTTTAAGAAGTCTGACATCAATCTTTTAGCTAAATCTGCCAAGATTGTGGATTTATTTTTAATGGATTTCTGTAGAGAAGAAGAACATTAAAGTGAGCCCGCCACCTAGAATTCGAGTAAATTGTTTCCCAACACAAGAGATTTATAATGAAAAAATGATTTGCTGATTTGCCATGTGAAAACCGTAACGGTTATTTTGAAAATTGAGTCTTCGGGAAGCCTTAGGATCCCGAAGCATCTTCAATAGTGAATCGTGTCATGAGACTGAGGGTTCAGCATCTGTGTCTGGTCTTTGGTGCTTGGGAACACCAACACCTGCATGCTTATCAAGTGAAATGATTTTCTGTTCCTAAATATAAATTCATTATCTGATGATTCACAAATAGAAATGTGCTCGGTAACAGCAACCACGGCAGAGAAAAAATGTCATAAAGCTCAAATGGAACTTTATATGTGAGTTATTTATATGGTTAAGGAAAAATCTTTAAAACACGTATTAGCTTATTTGTATATATCACGCCTCCCAGGAGGGAAGTTACTGGTGAATATCTATCTGCTTGTCCTCTCAGATAATTGGTGTGCAAGCATCAGGTAATTGATGCCTATGCAAGCAAAGTAGTTTTTCCCATATAGTTTTAAACCTGTCCTGAGCTGGGGGGGGGGGGGCAAGGTAAAAGTGCAAATAAATGGAGGATGAGGATACAGCGAGGTAGAGGATGAGGGAAGTGTGAAGGAGGAGACAGTTGTAGTGCTAACTGGTGTGCTGGGTTTCTGGAGAGTTCCTACTTAGTTAATTGTAAATCTGCAGCTAGTTTGTATACCAAAAGTATTGCCTCTACTCCATATTTCACCATTGCACTAAATGATGATGTGGGTTCAGAGATTTGGAGATTAGGCTTGAGCAGAACGTGGCTCAAAGTCGACTGGCGGGGTGGCCTTAAGCGAGTCTCTTTACTCCTGTGGTTCGGCAGTGTTAATGATAATGCTCCGCTAAGAAGGTCAAATGGGACAAAGCATGGAAAGTGCTTAGCACTTTGACGGGTATGTAGTAAACATCCAACAAATACTAGAAAACTTATGGGGATAAGAATAGAAGAAATAGTCAATGGGATGAGGAGGGAGAAAGCAAGTGAATTGAGGGGAAAGTGGGGTTCAGTACTCAAGTCCATCATTTCCTTTCTTGGTTGTTTTCTAAATTTTGTTTTCTTACATCTAACTGAAACAAAGATACATTTGGATGAAGTTATGTGCTTTGGCAACTGGCTAACAGTTCTCTCTAATGCAATTCAGGGTGTTTTCAGCCCTGATAAAACCAGGGTAGATGACACAGAGAGGAACAGATTGCTGGTAGTAAAATCCAACGGTCACACCCTCAGCGTCTTGAACGGGTTGGTCACTGTGCAGAGATCTCTGGGAAGAAGGTGAATGAGGTAGCTTCTCTGTCATTAAGGCATCAAGTGCACTGGAAATCGCATTATTTCAGTACAGTTCAGTTCCATTTAATTTGGTTTACTTTAGTTCATTTCATGCTTCAGCCAGTTGTAGAAAGAAACTGGATCCTAAGGTAGAAGCATAAATTATCAGAGGGCTCTGATCTTAGGTCATTGCGGTTTGAGAGGGGAGGAAAAAAAGAAAAAACTCTGCTAATCAGCTTGAGTGTCCTCTGTTCTTGCCTGATTGTTAAAAAAAAAAAAAAAAAAGGAAATTATCTGGTGAATAAAGGGACCAAGACATATCAATCATATAATCATAAAAGAGCGATAAAATTATGTGTGTGAAGGGGAACAAGAATTCTTAGAACCAAAACCGAACCAAACCTAAACTGTTCTCTGAAAATGAATTTTCCAAGAGGGGTTCATACACCTACCACTTGAGTCCTTTATTTCTTCTGTCTATAAATATGTCCATTCTTACATACAAGTTAGTAAAAAACAATTGAATAGTTAAGCTAGGAAGCTAAATATCAAAATCTGTGCCTTCAATGTACCTTAATCCCAAAAAGAATTTGCTTTTGAACTGAAGAAGCAACTCTGTATCTATCTCTCTCTCTCTCTCTATCTCGCTCTCTTTCTCTCTATCATCTTCCTATCATCTTTTTTTTCTAGATCACCAGTAACAAACCTGTAGTCTGACAAAGTCAGAATTGCCCTCAAATATGGGAGACCAATAAGAAACCTGGCCTGGAAGGCAAAGAGGTCTTGGTTCAGTGAAAAACTCCAGCAATTGTGGACAGTGAAGACTGCACAAGGTGTGGTTCAAAGGGTCTCAAATGCGCTTATTATTAGAGTCTTGGTGTGTTGAGGGGCTCGGCCAACTCCCAGTAAAACCTCCGCTTTGTGAAAATCTAATGAGTTACAGATCACTACGGACAAACCTGTAGGCTGACAAGATCTGATATATTGATCTGCAGAGAACGGCAGAGGGGCCCTTCAGAATCGCCCTGCAACGCACCTCAACAAGAGGAAGTGTCTTTTACAAAGTTTGTGTTCTCAGTGAAAGGTTCTGAGGAGGGTCCAGGGGAAGCTGGTGCGAGTCAGTTCTAAATCCCTTGCTGCTTCTCAGCAAGTTAGTGAGGATTAACTAAGAATTACATGTGGTCCTGAAGCAAGGCGTGTTTTGTAATTAGATACCCCTGGTGATAGATGAGTTAGAGTGATGTAGGGCTGTGAGCGTCTTTGGTGACAAAGCAGTGTTCACTCAAGAAGGGAGTTTTTATGGCATTTGACAGTTGCTGCATGGCCTTGGGAGGAAGAGCATCTCCTGTTGATTGCACAGCTGGCTTTATGTGTGTCCTCTCTGCCTGATTACCAGGCGAGTTCCTCGTTGCTTTTGCAGTCAGAATGGACTATCACTCTTCTAGTGCGGGACAGGTTTTCTCTCTCATATGCATATGTAAGAAATATATATGTGCAAAAAATAATGTAAAATTTGGAGACAGGATCTCAATTCATTTATTCAAATATTCAAATTCAATGCTAATAGATGCCTACAGTTTTCAGGTTAGAGAACATTTCTATTTTTAAGCCTCAGAGACCCAGTGGGTTGGAACTGAATCTGAATTACCTTAACTATGAATCTGAATTATTTTAAAACATTAGAAAGGACATTTTGGGCGGGGGGGACATGTTAGTGGGGAAAGGGTTGTAATAGCCCGTACGAGGCCCAAATCAAATATATTCTTTCTTCTATGGAAGGCTCTGCAGCCTTTCCTGAAGCCGTAGAACGTTTACAAACATTCCCCACTTATTCAGGAGAGAATTTAGATGCTGTTAGTTAAAAAAAAGAAATCTACCCACCCCGCAGGTGTTGTCTACACAGTGAGGGCTGCATTTATGTACTGTTTCACTTCCTGACATATCAAAAGATTGCATGACATGGTAGAGGTGTGGTAATTATTTCCCTGTCATTAGATGGAATCTTGGTGATGGATGGAGAAACTCTATTGGTAATTTATAAGTTGTGTGACCAATATGTTTCTCTGGGAATAGATAAGTGTCTTGTTTTGTCAAAATCTTATTATTCTGATTTATTTGGTTGGCTTTCGTGTTGTCAAAGAAGCTGTATGATAGATTGGGAGGAATTCTGTTTTATTTATTATTTATTTATATTCATGTTCGAGAATTAATGTGTTGCCTAAAAGCCACCTGGAGTGAATACTTTAGTACCTCTTCATTTTGTCTGTACTTTTACAATGATTTGAGGCCTTTCGGAATAGTGCCTACAGTTACTATGAGTTAATAATATGTTACCTCTTCAAAACTGTCTTTTACGGTTGTGGGGTAGATTTTCCGGAGCCTTTTCTGAAAAGCAGCAACAGGGATACCACAGTCATCATTTTTATAATTGCAGTCAAGTGATATCACTTCAAGAACCATAGTTTGAAATTAAACAGAGACAACTTTTGCTTTCGGGAGAACTAAAATATAAAAAGAAGACCACCATCATAAAACAGACACTTTAAGACTATAATCAAATAAATAACATGAAGAGATTACATTTTATTTGCCTTTAGTGACAAAAGCTGCCAAAATTAAGCAAGAGAGAGAAATTTGGAGGCTTTTAAATTTTGGCTTCTAAAAATGTTTCCCTTTTCAGTATTTAAATTGGACTCTGTAATCTCTCCCCTACTTCCCTTTACTGTGTTTGGATTGTTTACATCTGAATGTATAGATTTGATTTCCCTTGAGTGGAATGAGGCACAGAAATTATTCCCAGTCTCTTAGAATAAAGGCAAAATCAGAGGTAATGCATCTTAAGGTTAATCGCCACTTAAATTAACAACCATATAATAATATTTATACTTCTGTATGAATACATCACATGACACCTGCTATATATTTTATTTTATGAATTAATGTGAAATATGCATTATGGGGAATTGTTATCTACACATCCACTCCTCAGGGTCTGAGGATCCTGAAGAGCAACCTTCCCACCTGGATTAATTCAACCCCAGTGTCCAATCTGTGTGTCTTAAATATTGAAAATCACTCGATCCAAATTAGTTGAGATATAAACTGGATTCTGGAGTTCACACTACTTAAATTTGATGGACTTTTCGGATTTGTGTTGCCACAGATTCTCTCCTTGACCCGAATCTATTCAGTCTCCCCTGACTTTCTCAACCAGGCCTTGACTTTTGGACTTCTGTGTTCATCGCTGCTTCGTCCAATTTTAGCAAGAACTCTGCTAAGTTGATTCAGCTAGAACCCTTCATGCTCCATATCTGATCCTTCTGGATACGTAACAGGCATTTGTCATCTTCCATTGTCTGACAGAAGATTCCCACTGGCCTACCTCCAGCACAAATCCTATTGCATGGGCTTAGCCAGTATACCCCCTACCCCGATATCTTCCCTTCATAAATTTCCATCTACTGACCCCTCCCTTGTTCCTTGGCTCTTTCCTTATCCCAATTGCCCCTGCTGTATTCAAAGTTGAGTCCAATCTTGCCCTCATTGCAAGATGCTATTTCAGTCATCCCTATAAGCATCATGATGTCCCCCTTAAATAAAATCTTTCTTATCATCATTAAAAAGTGTCATTAAGGGACTCATAGGTGACTCAGTTGATTGAGCATCTGACTTTGTCTCAGGTCATGATCTCACGGTTTGTGAGTTTGAGCCTCATTGCAGGGGGGAGGAGGGTTCTCCTGCTTCGGATTCTCTAGTTCCCTCTCTCTACCTCTCCCCTGCTTGCACGCCCTCTCTCAAAGAAATACGGATTAAAAAAAAATCAAGTGCCATTAAATTATTTTTTTCTTTCATGGTGTTAAAACTTATTTAAGCCTATGTTAAGGGATGGCTGACCCTATCAGAGTCAGAGTTCTGTAGAAATAAGCATAAGGCATATTTACCTATAGGTTAAGAGCAGTTAGTTATCAGGTACAAAGGTCATCATGAAACTACAGCAATATTGGAAAAGCAAATGAGATTCAACCTCTGTAGAATTATTTGCGACATAATTCTGATATTTAAATGATTTTGCATTTCTGATCTGTCCCCAAATTAACATTTTTCTCAATATAAAGTAATACATGCCTATTATAATAATGACAAAAATAAAGTAAAAATGAATAATAAATTCTGTCATTTGGAGAAACAACATTTTCTTTTAGCCTTTTAAAACCATTGCTAATTTGAAATACATTTTTCTTTGTAAAATTTTAAAATCATACTGTTCTTGTACATTTTTCTTTTCACTTAATACTGTCAGGAGCGTTTCCCTATATCATTAAAAAATCTTCAAACTGTTATATTTAATGACTTTTCAAATTCCATTGTATGGGAGTGCCATTTTACCCCCCTCCCCCCATTTATTTCCTATTGTATATTGAGTATGTGATTCCTTTTAGGGTTTCTCTTTTAATCAATTGTATTACATACTGTGAAGATATGTGTGTGTGGGCATACCAAATAACCCAAGGTAGGGGCTAAGTATCAAAAAAAAGCCTTCTAATTTTTATATAAATGTTCCAGTTGGTTTAGGAAATGCTTTTAAGCAAGCTGTCTTTTATGCATTTCGTCTTAAATATGCTTTGTAAAAGGTAGGAGTTTAAAAAGAATTTATACACTGTGGGTGCAGGTGTTTTCAATTCTTTGACATTATGATTTAATTTACTTGACTAACTCCAAATTCCTCTGTCATCTTCTCCCTGTGACCTCAGGAAACCTTGGTATTAATGCCTGGGGAAGAACTAGGCTAGAGAATTATAACGTGATGCTCCAGCTTGTCCTGATGCTCAATGTGAATGCTGCATAGTTTAGCATTGCCTTTGGGCACCGTATCTAATTCTGTGTTTACAGTGTTTGATGAAATGAAAGATGGCACAGTTTATATTGTACAAGTCAGAACTTATAGAAGAAAAGTACTCGTTAAATCTTGAAGAGAAAAAGCACGCAATTAACTGACAGTGGAATTTCTGGAATCCTGGATTCATAGCCGCAGTTCAGCGAACACAAGTCTATTGATCAATTGGATTATCCCTGATTGCATTGATGTCTGGAAAATCAGAGGGTGAAAAAAGGAGTAAACTGTTTTCAGTGTGAATCTAAGTGTAATAAATGGCATGTGGATTCTGAAAGGCATCTGGCTCAGACAAAAATTTCGTTCTAAGAGCTGTATTTCTGTTTCTGCATGGATATGTGTATATGTGTGTGTATATATAGAGAGAAAATAGATTACAATAAAAATACTCTACCCATCTGTCATTGTAGAATTCAGTAAATAAATAGCAAAATATGAGACTCAACTTTTGAAACATGAAGGAAACTTAGAGCCTATCCAATCCTTAGATTTTGGAAATAAGGAAACTGAGACCCTGCAGAGGAGGTGACTAGATTCCAACCACCTCATCTAGAGTGATTTCCACAGTATGAAGACAAGACAGACTTTGGTTATTAAATTATCTATGGTCACTGCCATTTACAAGACATACATCTTCCTGATGACTACTGGATTTCTAAGATTGTAGTCTTTTTTCTGGGATTTTTTTTTTTTTTAAGATCTTTGCATTGGGATAGAGATAAAATAAAAGAAGTCTTATCTTCTGTCTGAAAGGCTGATGCTATTCCTGTCACTACTCACTTCCTGGATGACCACATGTAGACACATGGCTTTGAACTGTGTGGATGTGAGCAAAATGTATATATTTAAATGTGTCCCCTTAAACATCTAGCCCATGTATCAAAGGGACTGTTTGACATACCATCAGCTGTCTAATAAAATAATTCAGTGTGACAAGTCTCAGACATTTTTCTAATTGTTCTGACCCCAAGAGTGGAGTCATCTTTGACTCTTGTCCTAACCTTCTGGTCCAGTGTTCTCTCTAACCACCTTCTTTGCTATTGCTGTGTCCCAGCTATTAGCATCTAGTACTGACTATACTGCAAAAGCCTCTGTGTAACTTCCGAGCCTTCCTCTGGCTCCCTCATGGCTCATTCTCCACATGATGGCAAGATTGCTTTTTTTTTTTTTTTTTAATGTTTTATTTATTTCTAGGAGAGAGAGAGAGAGACAGCGTGAGCAGGGGAGGGTCAGAGAGAGAGGGAGTCACAGACTGAAACAGGCTCCAGGCTCTGGGCTGGCAGTCAGCACAGAGCCCGACGCGGGGCTCGAACCCACGAACCGCGAGATCATGACCTAAGCGAAAGTCGGACGCTTAACCGACTAAGCCACCCAGGCGCCCCGCAAGATTGCTTTTCTAAACTCATAATTAGAGCAAGACACTGCCTGCCTGAACTCCTGCAAGACTTTCCTTTTTTTTTTTTTTTTTTTTTAAAGATCATTTATTTGGGGTAGAGGGGCAGAGAGAAAGGGAGAGGGAGAATGCCAAGTAGGCTCCATGCTCAGCACAGAGTCCAATGCAGGGCTCAATCCCACGATGCTGGGATCATGACCTGAGTCCAAATCAAGAATCAAATGTTCAACTGATTGAGCCACCCAGGCATCCCAAGGCTTTCCATCTTAATCAGAGTCAAATCAGAACTCTTTACTACAGATCATAATACCTTCTTATTGCTCACTCTTCCTCTTGTTTACTTTAACTAGGCTACATTGACCTTTCAGGTGGTCGTAGGATACCCCACACATATGGGGACCACCACCCACCATATCGGTCTTTGCTGTTCCTGCAACCTGGAATGTTCTTCCCTCATATATGCATATGACCCATTTCCTCACTTCATTCAGGCTTCTTGTTAAGATCTCCTCCTCAAAGAGTCTTCCCTGTCACCATACCTAAAATAGCACCTTCCATCACTCTTTATCTATTCCCTTCATTATCTGTCTTCTTAGAACTTTCCATTCCTAGAAAAATGTTTTATATTTATGTGTTGATGTTTTTCTCCAGGTTACACTAGAATGTAAAGCCTCCTGAAAACAGAGACCTTTTCTGTTCTGTTCACTGTTGTATCTGCAGTACCTTCGGTAGCCTTGGTATGTAATCGGTGCTCAATTATTATTTACTTATTGAATGATAAAATATTTTTCATGTGCCAATTTTGGAGCAAGGATTTAATTCTAGCCAGAGTTAGGAAACAAAACCAGCAACTTCTCTGGCCTTGACTATGAGGTCTTCCCTGATTCTGACCTTTCTCTGCCTCTCAGTGACCACAGTGATCAGCTGTCACAGTTGAACAAAGGAAGTGAAACATCGGTTTGGTGGCTTGGTTATGATCTCTCTCTTCCAGTTATACTATGTCTTCAATTCTCATATCTATTGTTAATAGTCTTTAGTTAGGGTCAATTAACGTTAGAAAAACAAGAAGGACTGTGAGACAAATCCTAGTTATAACCTAGCTATACCCATGGGCAGACTTCAGTGATATGCTAATTTGCAAGTCACATTTGTCTATGTGTAGAGAGATGTTTTATTTAGGGCTATGAGATAGTAAGAAGTATCTATATTCATCTCTGTCCCCAGTTCCTGGCACAAAGCTCCTGAAACCCTTGTAATTTCCTGGGTGATAGCAGTGTCTTTTGTTCTAATGAGGTGACTCTAGGTGGGGTCCTGGATGGGGGCCACTCGCGAGCAAGACTAAGCCATGATCATGAGCTTGGAATTTTCATCCCTGCCCCCGCCGCCCCTCCCCCCCATTCTCCAGAGAGGGAAGGGCTAGACATGAGTTAATAATTGGTCGTGCTTATATGAGGAAGCCTCCATACATCCCAATAATATGGGGTTTGGAGAGCTCCCAGGTTGGTGAACACAGAAGGACAATGCATTCAGCTCAACAGGGAAAGACACTTGGGAACCTCTCAGACCTCACTCTATGTATCTCTTCATCTGGCTGTTCATCTTTATCATATCCTTTACTCAACTGGTAAAGGTAAGTGCTTCCCTGTGTTCCGTGAGCTGTTCAAATAACCAACCCGAGGAGGGTGGAGATCATGGGAATCTCTCATGTATAGACAAGTCAGACAGAAGTTGTGGGTAACCTGGGGACCCACCACTTGAAATGGAAAATAAAAAGGGGGGCAGTCTCATGGAGCCATTCCCTTCACCTATGGGATCTGATGTTATCTCCCGGTAGTTAGTGTCAGAAGTGACTTAAATTGTCAGATCCCAATCTGGTGTCACAGAACTACTTGTTGTGGGGACAGTCGCCACACAGCTGGTGTCAGAAGCACTGTGAGTGTGGCAGCAGCATGTAGCAAAGGAGAACACAGGATGGAGACTGAGGTTTCCCTACACAGCGCTTCATAAGTAACAAATTAATGACAAACAACAACCGGAGAGCTAAAGTAAACACAGAGAGTTTGAAATAATGTTAAAACCGGCTTTGAATAAATTCAGGGTAACTGTCAAAAATGCATTTTATGGTTTTTGAGCTCACTGACGAATGCGTCAAAGACGTTTCTCCCTTAACTGTCTTTTTTTTTGCTTATTTTATGTGACGCTTTCACTGCTGCGTGAAGGAAAAGTTTGGATTGGTCTGAAGGCTCTTCAGGGTCTCCTAATCATTTTCTAAACTCTATTGCAAATGTGGGAAATAGTCAGCAGCAATTCCCATGGGGAGAAAAGGGCTGAAAAATTAATAATAATAATAATAATAATAATAATAATAAATAGCTCTATAAAGCTCATGCCCATGCCTTTCTTTACCTTGGAGAAATCTCTCTACTGCTTAGGACATGGCCCTTTAGAGCTGCCTCTGCATATAAAGCTAAGCTCCTTTCTCACAGCAAGGCAAACTGGCTAAAAAGAAACTGCTATGTGCTTTCTCTTTCTCTGAAAAAGGATAATCATCTATATTCTAAATCCTCTGGCTTGTTGGTTTAGAAAAAGTTATTGTACTCATGCTACGATCCTCATTTTTTTAAAAAAGACCATTCTTGAAAAGAAGTTCAACAGATAATTTAAGTTTGTGATGTGAAACTCACTTCTGCTAATGGGAGACAAATCATTATTTCGCTACAGACTGTCTATTCATAGGAATAGAATAATTCAAGCAAATTAAAAATGTGAAGACATTTTTCATCAGGCCACAATGAACAATCAGCTGACACAAAGTGTAGTGTGCTAGGAAACAGATAGTGCAGCAATGAAACTTTTCTATAGAGAGAAAAGAACTTCAATTAAAAAATATAAACTTACTTAATAGGCTACATGGCACAAAAAGAAAGAGTAGTTCCAGTATGTGTCCTTACCCACTGGGAGTTAAATCCTCCCTAAATTTGACCCAATGTAATTACCAAAATTATTATTTTCCTTAGGTTATAGATGAAAAAATTTGGAAGTCTTGAGGTTTAATAAGCTAAGCAAGGACATAGAGCTACTAACTGACAGGGGCTGGATTTGAGTTTAGTGCCGATTCCAAATGTCGTGTTTTTCTGCTTCACTGCAGGGTCTCTCCTCCGTGCTGTTAATTTTGCATCAGTTTTAAAAGCTGGTGTTTTATTGGTTTTTCCCACCCCAAGCATTTCAGCTCCCTTTTCTTCCTTAGCTTCCCTGGAAGTGGGATGCTCAAAATTCAACACACCCAATGATTCAGGCTGGAGTAATTTGGGGAACGCTTTGTACACTTTAAACTGCTGGTCTGTCCTGTTATATTTAGACTCACACCTCTTAAACAACAAGCAGACACAGGTCCCAAAAACAATTGTAGCCAGCGACTGGAACCCAAGCCTCTTTACAAAGAAAGGAAACTTGTACTTGATCCAGTAGGAAACTCACTCTCCTTCAAGGCAACTTGACAAAAAGACCCAGAATTTGGTTGGTAACATAACCTTGCCTTAATGATGGCATTGGCTTGTTTTCTGTCTTGTGTTCAGAGTCTCCGTGGAGTTGGCATGCTGGGAAGTGCCCACGGGGTATTGGACTCCATCATTTTTGCCCCTGTGCGAACTTAGGGATGAAGACTAGGTATATAGAATCACCTTCTCCCTTGCTAGTTATACATTTTGAAGTTCTATCCATCTCGGTGAGACAGAAACAGGAACTGGCAATTTGATGATCCACAGAGTGACAGCCTGATTCCTGTGGCCAGCCAGTCAGTCTGCCCCCTGCAAGAGATGTTCAAATCCCTCCCGGGTAATGAAACATCAGTGAAGGTGTGATGAGGTGGATACTTTTTGTGAGGGATACTGGGATAAACTACTGCAAAAGGAAAAAGAAGGGCCATTCATTTTTAGGACAGTGAAACCATTCTGTGTGATACTGTCACGATGGATACATGACATTGTGCACTTGTCAAAACCCATAGGAATGTGTGACACAGGGGGAATCCTAATGGAAACCATGGGCCTGGGTTAATAATAATTTTTCAGTGTTGGTTACACCAAATATACCACATCAATGAGAGATAATAATAGTAGAAACTGTGCAAGGCAACTCACTGTACATTCTCCTCAAGTTTTCAGTAAACTTAAGACCTAAAAGATAACGTCTACTAATTAAAAGCCAAAGGAAATGGGAAGGGCATGCCTTAGTCATGATGGAAGCATGCACTAGTCACAGTAGATGACTATTATTCCTAATGTACCTTCTTGAGGATGGGGTCATAATTTTAGGGCTTCTATTTTGTAGCATAGGGTTTAAGTCTGTAGCCAGTTAAATTGCTCTGAGCAATGAAGGACAGAAAGATGGTTTGTACCTTTAATGTGAATACACATTACAGAGCATCGGTTCGTTGGAACACCAAATGCGACGCCCTGACAGCCACATGTTTGGGTTGCTGTGCCTCCTATGTTCTGAGGCTGATGGACGAAGCTCACCGGAGCTCTGAGCTCTGTTTCCTCAGGGGCTCCTATCGCGAGAACCTGGTGGGATTCTAGCCACTTGTGTGAGCTACTGTTTGCTGCTGGGGGACAGCTGAGAAGCAGGACGCACAGAGGCCAGAGGGGTAGCCTCCTTCCTGCCCTCCCTGCTCCTTCTCCTGAGATGCACTGGGGACCCACTTTAGGAAGACGTCACCCTGGATCGATATTTTGGCATGGCTTTCAAGAATTTGAAAGTTCAGGGCACCTGGGTGGCTCAGTCGGTTGAGCGTCCAACTTCGGCTCAGGTCATGATCCCTTGGTTCTCAAGTTCAAGCCCCTCATGGGGCTCTGTGCTGACAGCTCAGAGCCTGGAGCCTGCTTCGGATTCTGTGTCTCCCTCTCTCTCTGCCCCTCCCCCACTCTCATTCTGTCTCTGTCTCTGTCTCTGTCTCTCTTTCTCAAAAATAAATAAACATAAAAAATTAAATAAAAAAGAATTTGAAGATTCTATAAAGGGTTCCCATTGATTTTTTTTCAGGGAAAGAGGGACATAAAAGCTAATAGTTGTGAAATATCTTCATCTGAGATTATCTCTGTTTAACGCCTATTCCTCCCAATGGAAAGTTTCACTTTTCAATCTTGGAACCAAGGGAAGGGATAGCTCGTTCTTTGTTTATTCATTTTTAACAGACCTGGTGAGGTGCTCAAATCACTTTGTGAATGTAAAATATTTTAGTATATGATATTAAAACAGTCCTACAAAGCAGCATATGCTCGATTAAAAAAACAATATCTGCCTCCACATCTGAAAAAAGAGAAACAAGATAAGAATGTTAAATGATGTTAAATGCAAAAGGGAATGTGTTTTATGATATTATAGAAAAAATTGTCCTGAATAGAAATTATATGATTGTTTCCATTTCAAAAGTTTAAAATTTTCCATTTTCATGTAACTTTTTGGTTAATAATGTGAACTCCTATTTCCTGATAAACTTACTAATGGTACGTGTTGTTCTACTTGGCTACTGAAAAAGAAAGACCAAAAAAGAAAAAACAAAAGGAAAGAAAGTCAAATTTGGAAAAGTATACTTAATTAAGGAGGGATGATAGGGTAGAAAAATGTTCTGATGGAAGATAAAGATCATATAGTTTAGCATTTTATATTAAATGTTTGGCCGCAAATCACAAAATCAAAGGCAGTGCAATACTGTGGGGCTCCTGGGTGGTTCAGTTGGTTGAGCGTCTGTCTGACTGTAGCTCAGCTCATGATCTCATGGTTCATGGGTTCGAGCCCCACATCAGGCTCTGTGCTGACAGTTTAGAGCCTGGAGTCTGCTTCGGATTCTGTGTCTCCCTCTCTCTCTGCCCCTCCCCCACTCACTCTCTGTCTCTCTCTCACAAGTAAATAAATGTTAAAAAATTTTTTTTTAAAAGGCATGCAATATTGAGATGCTCTGTTATGCTACTTACCAATCCCGCAACTCATGGGGAGGGAAGTCACTTCCAGTCTCCCTTGAATGCACTCATACCAGGCATTGTCCTTAACGCTGCTCTGAAGTAACTCTTGTCAATGTCCCCAGGGGCTCCCACGCTGCCTGGGCCGGTCGTCATTTTGTGGTCATCCTGCCTCCCTATGAGCAGAACTTGGCACGGTTAATCACTCTCCTTTTTACACTAATTGAGGTGGCTTTTGAAATATATATGCTCCTTCCTTATCACCAGGCTTTTTCAATCTCCTTGGCCAGGGCACCCTTATTAGGTCTCTAAATGTTGGCATGCCTTCAGGTTCATGTCTCCTCTTCTCCACTTCTTTTATCATCTCACCTGATGACTGTCGCCTCCTCCAGTCCTGTTCTCAGAGGAAACACCTGTTAATGTGTTTTGAACGTAGCATGTCAGAAACTGCACTTTTAATGCCCTCTACTCCTTAACTTTGCTCTCTGGTCAGTAAATGGCAACTCTCTTCTTCTTTAATTGAACCAAAATCTTTGTCCTATTACCAGAATAAAAAACCCCAGGGAGCCTGTGAAAGGCAAAACCGTGTTGTTGCATAATGCTTTGCTTGCTGCTCATTCTCCAGCGTTGTCACAAGATTTCGGCTCTCTTTCTGGTCTATTCCTGGATTGAATGGTTCTTGCCCGTAGAACCACAGCACAGGCCAGGAATGTGGATGGAATTTGGATGGTTGCTAGGTTACTTGGTACATTTTACCCCTGTTTACTGTTTGCAGTGAAGACTCACAGAAGTGTGAGATTTTCAAAAGGGGAACAGATTCATTGAGGCTTACTTATGAAAAATCAAATAGAAAGTGAAATGTACAAATAAAAAAATCTCTGAGATTCACCTTCTTTACTTCTAGAAAATATATTTTTAAGTATATAAAATAGGATTGAAATTGGGAAAAAAAATGAATGCTTTCAGAATCTTAGTGTCAGAGCACAAAGTATTGGCTGTAGACTGAGCCTGAGTGAAAATATTGCACTGAACATAGAGCCTGAGGTATGGTAGATTTCATTTAGATAGAAATGCACATATGAAAAAGGGCAGCTATTTTAATTTTATGATTTTTAGATACTGTCATTTACCATTCAAATAAATGAAAGGGAATGATTATATTACATTCAGAGTGTTAGAACAGTGTTTTTTTTTTTTTTTTTTACTTTATAAAATAATGAATGTACTGTGCTTGGATATCAGAGTACATTATTGTAAAATATTCCTCTGGACAATCATGAATCACTGGGCCTCTTTCATACGACTGCTTGCTGAAGTTCAAAGTTCTCAGAAGCCTCTCATCTGATGCACTGTTTTCAGGGCATCTTCTGGGCCAGGGCCCCCATCTCTAGACCTTGATGATAGCATTATAGTGAGCTTCCGGCTATATTTTGTTTTACATCTGGTAATCTCTAGGTTATCATTCAAATATGTCTTTTCTTGGTATACTGCTCCATCACGACATAGAGAAATAACAACTCCTTAAACAGTACATGTAAAAGATACGTCATAAGATCCAATTATTACAAATTGCTGTATTGCTTATGGCCATTGATAAAGCTAGTAAATATATCTCAAATGATAAAATAATATGTTTCCAAAATATGTTAGAATAAAATCATGTGTGTTCACATCAAATATATCACATATAAAGGGAAATGTGTATTTTGACGTATATATCACCAATTTAGAAGAAAAGAGATGTCATTGAAATACTCCATCTTAAATATCATAAAATAAGTCTAAGGATCAACAGATGATGAACAAATGTAAACACAAACTATAAATTCTCTTCAAGTGGTGTATGTCTAGGAAAAAGTTTGTCTGAAATGGATTTTTTTTTCATGCATTTTCTATAAGGACACACCCCCAAATTTAAAGAGATTGAGGAGCATCTGGGTAGCTCAGTCAGTTAAGCACCAGACTCTTGATTTCCGCTCAGGTCATGATATCACTATTGTGAGATCGAGCCCCGCAATGGACTCTGTGGTAGGTGTAGAGTCTGCTTAAGATTCTCTCTCCCCATCTCTCTCTCTCCCTCTCTTCCCCTGATGCTTTCTCCCAATCACTCTCTCTCTCTTTCAAAAACAAGGGGAGATTGAAAGTGAAAATATATTGCCAGTATATTGGTGTTTTTCATAGTAATGTTTAATAGCTGTGGAAAAAATATAGTTTTGGGAGATCATCTCTGTGAATATTTCAAACAAAATGTAGGTACTGGGGTGTGTGTATGTAGGCAGCATTTCATGATGGTGAAAAGCAAAGGAAAACAGTTCCTTAAGGCCTGTAGCCAATTCTACCACCAGAGCGGTAGCAGTGGTGAGGTGAGAATAGGTAAGATTTGGGTCTGTTTGATGGAAGGGCCAAAAGGGTTTGATAAAGGAGTCAAAGGTAGGTTCAAGGCTTTTGATCGGAGGAACAGCGTGAAATAAAATTGCTATTTACTGAGATAAAGAAGACTGGAGAGTGGGGCAAGTTTAGCAGGACGTGGACATCAAGCTTTTGCTTTGGAGCCTCTAAAGTACAGATGCCCTGGGCATGTCGTCATGGAGAGTGTGAGTGGGCAGTGGGTTCTGAGCTGGTTACACAGAAACACAGGAGGGAGCAGAAGTGAGGCGAGCTTGCAGAACAAATGCAGATGGGGCATGTACCTGGAGTGCTGTGAGGTGTGCCTATGGCAGTGACACATTTTGGTGGAATTGGGGGTCTCTTCAGAAGATAAATACCTCAGGTTTTGCGACATCCCAGCCATTGTAGACCCAGGTTTACATCACCGTTCAGGGACAACAGACATCAGGGCATCCAGGAATCTTGACAGACGTGGACTTCTCCCAGTTCCTGTGGCAAATATAACCACGCTCAGGTGCCTCAAGCTCAACGGTGTTCCAGAAAGCTTCCCGGAAAGGCTACAAAAGATGCATTAGACTCTACAAATATAAAACTTTCTATATAGCAAAAATACCAGATGCACAAAACATATATTACCTATAAAGACCACAGGTATAAAAACTTCGATATATCAAAACTACTAAAACTATTTGCAAAGCGGTTAACAAAAGTGGTTAATATTAATATTGTACAAATAGATTTTAGAGCCTGGTAAGAAAAAGACAGTGAAAATGGTCAAAGGTTATGAATGGGTAACTTGCAGGAAAGGAAATCCTCGTGGTCAACACGCACATGACTACAATGCTATCGATCTCTATTGGGGCGATTCCAATTCAGTCAGCTTTTCTTTTTGTTCCAAACACCTGTACGTAAGGTGTGAGTTTTGTATAATGAGCGTGCAATATTTAAATACTCAGAGGAGAAAAAGAGCTATTTTCATTGTGAACAAGAAAACAGTCTTGAGGAGATCGAAATATGAAAGGGTGCATGGGGAGACGTGGGAAAATCACAGCAAAGAACTCCAGCAGACCTCACAGCGTGCAAGTCAGTTCGTTGTCCTGGTGCTTTTGGAGACTTGTCAGCAGTTGGCCAAGCTCAGTCTGGTGCCTTCTGTTGCTTCTATAATTTTCTATTCCTGTAATAATTTATCCCCTCATCACACATGCTGTTTGCCTGCTTCTCCGAGTTTCCAAATATTTCCCCAACATAGTTCAAAGGTACCTTGGAAATCTTAATTTTTTATCTTCTGTTGATCCATCCTTAAAATATGCTCCTAAAATTATTCCAGCGGTTCCCAGGGTGTGTGTTTCTCATCAGACTGTGGGCAGGGAGAGGAGGGGTATGTGGTGGCATTTGGGTCTCAGCAAGGGATAGCCCGAATATAGGCATGGGATTTTCTCAATCAACGCACTCTAAAATTAAAGGTGCGACCACGGCACTGAAAGTGGGGTCTGGGATAGGTGGGGAATGGTAGAGAGAGGAAACCCGTGGGGTTTTTTCCTAGGTTAAAATTATAGTTTTGCAAGCCTGCTGTTATTTATCAAGAACAGTGCATTGCATTTAATAAAGTTTAATTCATAATTAAGTGGCTGTCATGTCAATTGGGATTGTGTTAAGTATAAACAGAGCTTTATAAAGAGGTAGGGGATATAGCCCTAATACTCATAAAACTTGAACTTGTCAGGAGATAAGATGTGTACACATGATGTGCCAATTCAAGACAATGTGTAATAGATGCCATAACAATTTCATACCAAGAGCTATGAGAGATCATTTTATGACTTAAGTTTGTAAATCTAGCTCCCCAAGGGTTTTTATTTCCCTTTTGTTTCCTGCATTTGGGGTATGTTGCCACCAGGGGACATAGTATTTCCTTTTTTTTTTTTTTTTTTAAGGTTTACTTATTTAGTTTGAGAGAGAGACAGAGAGACAGAGAGGGAGATGGGGAGGAGCAGAGAGCAAGAGAGAATCCCAAGTAGGCTCCGTGCTGTCAGTGCAAAGCCCTACATGGCTGGAACTCATGAACTACCAGATCATGACCTGAACTGAAACCAAGAGTCTGACCCTTAACTGACTGAGACCCCAGGCGCCAATATTTCCTAATTAAAAAAAAAAAAAAGATTTTAAAATTCCAGTCTGAGACTATCCTTAAGCTTCATCCCTCTTACCACATCTCTCTAGTTCTTAATTATGTGTGTGTAACAATATATTTTTCTCTAATAAATATTATGGGTGCAATAGGACTCATCTTTATAAAACTTATTTGACATTTGAGTTTAGAACCAATGTGGAAAATAAACAATTCTAGAATACAATGAGATGTCTTCCACATTTCGTAAACATTGTCATCCTCCTTTCCCTTCCTTTATTTTTCTTTCCTTATTAATCTTGACTTGAAAGATACCAGGACCCTTCTGGTCCATTAGCTCCCTTTGAGATAGAAACTTTTCAGTTTACCTTCAACTTAGGTTCAGATTTACCAATATCAAATGCTCCCATAGACTTCCTTTAGGATCCTGATGGCTCACTGATCCTTTCCCAAGCTGTCATGTAGGTTTATATAAAAATTTCTTTGGGTTTCCTCATCTATAGGTGCTGTGGTAGGTGATCTGAGATTTGCAGTTCTGTTCTTTGATAATTTCCTTTTCAACTCCCCTCTCTCAGAGAGCACGAAGAAAAGTCTGGTAGGGGAGAAATTAATCTTTACCCCCCCCATTATAGAAACTTTCCAGGCACATTTTTTTCCCAATTAAAAAAAAAGTATCTGTGCTAGAAAACGTAAAATCCCTGAAATTACTGTGAACTCATGTACACAGAGCTTTCCTGCTTTCCTTTACATCTGCGCCTTATGAAGGAAGTTCATTTCACTTCTAAATGTCTTCAAGCTAGGAGTCCTTGGCTTGATTTATATGCAATTCAGAGGTTATCCAACTTTTCGGCAAATGTCCTTTGGAAAACAACCTAGTAACTGAGTCCTTCAAAAATTGCCACCAAAAAAAAAGGCAGTCTGGTTCACGATGGAATACGCTTGAAATAAAAATTTAAAGAAAACATTTGGGAGGATCATACGAGATTAGAAAGGCACATAAATGATTGGTAAGCTTTGAATACATGAGAAGTGGTGGGTGGAACATTTTTGCAAAGGATTGGAGACAATGTTTTTCTTAGCCACACTGATGCATTTCAGTGGATAATTGATCGCTTTCTCTCTTTAGCCTGTTAGTGCTGACCTAGCTTTGGTGAATCTGCACTTGTATCATGTGAATAGTTCAACAAGTTTAAACATCTTTTAAAAACGGCAATCATATCTAAATACTTTTAGCATTCTTAGTAAAAGAATTAGAGCACAGCCAGTCATTATAAAATGATAGTTTTTTTTTTTTCACCTTTGGAAGACTTTATTTAAATGCATCAGCACCACCAGACTCCACTGCCAAGAGAGAAAGAGCATTCTAAATAGAAGACAGAATTAAATTGCCCTGTGAGAGCCCAGTTACTGGAATCCTGTGTTCCTGGGGACTTGAGAGGTTGGGTAGAAAAGCAGAATCGTGTTTAGACTCTGACCTTGGTCAGCAACTGGGAAGTTGCAGTAAGAGAATTTTCTATGAAAACATTGGGCTGTAGTCAATAACTTTTTGACGGGTAAGCGCTACTCTTAAAATTAATATGCTCAGAATGACAAAAGCCAAAACTACAAACTAGAATCAGTCTGTTGTATCTAAGCAACAGAATGAATGAGCAGCTAATAACATCCTAAAGTCACACTACAGGAAGTACACAGTGATTTAATATTTACCCGGTGAGTTCATCTGTTGGCCGCTGTGTATGCGTACATTTCAGATTACAGATTTTACCAGAGCTGCGTCTCCCTCACTTCTCCCAGAAAATCAGTATTATTTATATGCATTGCTATTTTGTAGAGACCCGTAGATGTTTGCCTTTTGAAAGTGAACATATATTTGGATCTAATTCATAATGAGGTAGCTGGTTTCTGGCATAGTGATTCAACCTGTCATTAAAAAAAATTGCACAATAATTTGGTTCTTGACCACAGACCTTACCCATTTATCCTAATTCCTCATAATTGGCTCATCTCAAGTCTTCTTCCACCTCCTCAACCCACAGTATGCCAACTTTTCCCATCCTTTCTTTGTGTTATGTCACCCTACAATATGGATCTTGTTTTGAAAGTATACATCACCCTTTTGATAGGATTTAGATTACTATGAATGAGTTTGTATTTATATCTGTTAAGGGGGTTACATTGAAAAAGAGAGGTAATGGAATTTTAAAGAAGGGAAAATCTTAAAGTTGCAAAGAAGAATGCAAAAGTCAGTGGGCTCGTGGATTTTTATTTCCTGAAGGAAATGATGCCATATTTGTGAGAATAGCTAACTGTATGCACACAGGTTGATGGGGAGAGTGTGGAAAGCACAGAACTCTGAAAAAACTAAGAATTCAGGACCTAAAAATGGCTACCCAATGTAAATTGCTACTGACATGACTTTTAAAAACCTGTCTCTATGGGGGATGTTCTAGGAGCTCTGAGACCCTCAGGAAAATTCCCTTCCAGGGGCTTGAATCTCCCCAACATCCTTCAGTTGATATGTTTCTCTTTCTCAGTGGAAACAAATATGATTAGCAAATTGTGATGCTTGCCTATCAGTCACACCAAGGTGCATCCTTCCTAGAATATAGTCATGTATGTATTGCATCTAGTGAAACATGTAGTCCTTACAAAATTCCTGCAGAAAATCCTTCTATCCAGAGCTATTTACATGGCTATGGGTTACAGGTTTTGCCCATTGAAATAATGTAATTATGACTGACTATTACCCATAACCCAATATTTCTATCCCAAGGAAGTATAAAAGAGGACTCTTTTTTTGGTAATCACCTGGTTGCACCCCCACCTTTTGGCTAAAGGATGCAAACAATCCCCAGTGGGTTTGCTCCCAAGACAAGCAAGCCATTCCGGCTCTAAAGTTCTACTACTTAGACTTTTGGAACGAAGACACCTTTGGATGTGGCCCATGAAGGCGTATGTATAACAGTTGTGTGTTCGTTCGTAGCATTGTCGTGGGTAAAGAATAAAGAGAAGTTTGGAAGACCATTTTGATTTTCTCTCTCTCTTGTAGCTGAAATGTCCATCTTAAAACCATACTTAGCGGTGCCTGGGTGGCTCAGTCGGTTAAGCATCTGACTTCAGCTCAGGTCATGATCTCATGGTTCGTGGGTTCCAGCCCCGCATCAGGCTCTGTGCTGACAGCTAGCTCAGAGCCTGGAGGCTACTTCAAATTCTGTGTCTCCCTCTTTCTCTGACCCTCCCCTGCTCACGCTGTCTCTCTCTCTCTCAGAAATAAATAAAAACATTTAAAAATGTTTTTAAAAGAACATACTTAGCTCAGATAAGGTAGTCATCCCTGATTTTGGAAAGGAACTATAATGGTGGTCTTCCCAGGTAACAAGCAAGTTAAGTAATCCCTCCCCATCCTACCTTCTTATAACACAGGCTTAATAGTTGCATACTAATGAAAAATACATGTGCACATTCTTTGACACACACACAGTTATCCCACTGGACAACTGTAGAGATGTCATGAAGCCGCAAAGGAGGAAATTTTTCTAGGATTGTCCTGAAATCTTAATTTCCTCAACAAATACTGCCATCACCAATCAATGTAATACTTTAAACTGGAATCTTTAATCCTAATACCTTAAATATGGTTTTGCATTGCTCTTTTACTGTTTTACATGTATTAGGCTGGTTTTTCCAATTTTCCCCCTAAACTGTGTGATTATAAAGCATTGTAACAATTCTCCTAATGGAAACATATCATGAATGAATGTCACCTGTTTAGAATAGTCACCTCGAGTGGCACCTGGGTGGCTCAGTCGGTTGAGTATCCAACTCTTGATTTTGGCTCAGGTCATGATCCCAAGGTTGTGCAATCAAGCCCTGCTCTTGCCTGGGATTCTCTCTCTCTCTTCCTCTGCTTCTCTCCCCAGCTCACTTTCTCTCTGTAAAATTTAAAAAAATAAAATAAAATAGTCACCCTGAAAACCTACAAAAGCCTAAGACAGCAGAAAAGATATGATAGAGGCAGGCAGGATTTCAGAGTGGTCACCACATTCTAAGTCTTGTTCCTTGGAAATTGTATTTATTTCATGTGAAAATATGAAATGTTCTGGTCCTTGTTCAATCACAAAAGTGAAAGATGGTCCTTATGGTAAATTTGGAAAACCTGAATTAAGAAAGGCTCTATAAAATCGAGGGTGGGGCACTGCACAGAAACCATCTCCTGGCTCTTCAGGGCTCCAGTGTGACTTCATGGGATGAGTTTCAGTCCACCCACACTATCTCCTACAACCAACCAGTCTCAGCTAGCTCACTCACAGCCTGTAGTAACTGCAGCCATTTGTTTGGTCAAGATGTGTGATGGCTACATACCTGTGTGTTCAAGTTAACCAAATAATCAGAAGTAAAACATTCAAGTGCATTCGTTTAACATTAACTGAGAGCTTCTTGTTTCTTAGGCATGGTGCTAGGCATGGAGGTACAGTGGGGATCAGGCCCATCCTATATCTCAAGGTGTTCATAGTCTAATGGGGAATTTGGATATTTACTCTAATAAACTGGTTACAACGAAGTAGGTGTGTTTTAATAGGTGAATATGCAAAGTCCTAATGGAGTCAAAAGACAGGGCATTTCATGGGTGGAGTCACATGTGGGCTGAATCTTGAGGAAGCAAAGCCATAAAATTTCCCATGGTCTGTCACCAATTCAAATCTCAACTTTAACACAGGGATAATGATAATGAGATCTGTCTCCAAAGTCAGAGCCAGAAATATTCATATATCTGTAAATAATATAATGATAATGTAATAATGTAATAATGATAGCACTAAATATTTATGGGCATCTAATTTTAAAAAATTAAGTAATAAAGCAAAATCTCTGGGTCTCATCAAAGACTTTGGTGTGGTGACATTTCTTCAGTGGTAAAATAGCCTAAGATTTCTATAACAGATTCTGCCAAACAGCTCCCGGAATCAATTTACCTAGCGCACAAACTAAAAGGAGTTTATAAGAACTGTGAACACCTCCAACACAACTTTGTAGATAAAACTACAAGGCTTCTGAATTCTGTAACGAGTTATGTGGCTAGCCATCAGGACGGAATGTACTGCCCCTGTCACCTGCTGCCTGGACCTGAATGGAATGGACGTTTCCATCACACATCTGACTCTCCTAGTATACATAGACCTGGACTCAATTACAGAGCTGACATATCCAGTTTGTCTGAAGTTCTTTGAAACCATAGAGAATCATAAAAGCTGGGTTACCTCTCACCCTTACCCATTGGAATGCTCTTGCATTCTTGGTAGTCTTCTAGAAGCTAGCAGTCAGAGTTGGAAGAATGCTAGAAGATTATTTCGTGTTACTGATCATCTCCAGATTGAAGCCATTAACCTTTCCTCTGAATTCTTATGACTATTACCCTCTGGGTGATTCATTTAGTTAGTGCAACCCTTTGTGTGTTTCAATATTTTTTTAATTATTTTACTTCTTAGTTATGTTCTATTACTTAAGGTTCCTTGTATTTATGCCTCGTGTAGCTCACAAAATTATGGTTATCTTGATGCCCAAGGGTGCAGTCTTATACTTGCTCAAACACTTCTTTCTTGTGGTCTGGCAGTGTAAAACATCTTGAACGTTAATTTTTTTCTTTTTTTTTTTTCTTTTTTTTTGCTGGCAATGTTTCCTTTTTATTATTATTGTTTTTTACAAATAGTTTATTGTCAAGTTGGTTTCCATATAACACCCAGTGCTCATCCCCACGAGTGCCCTCCTCCATGCCCACCTCCCCTCTCCCCCCCACACCCATCAATCCTCAGTTTGTTCTCAGCATTCAAGAAGTCTCAGAGACTTTTCAAAACCATGTTATTAAAAATCTAAACTCCAAATATTATTTGGGCCACTGGTCTGTGTAGGCGTTTAAGGTGAGGGAACCACGAGTACTAGGACAGCAGTCAGCATCTCGAGTTCCATCACTGAAAATAGAGTTGAAGGGCACAAGTGCCCTTGTTGTGGTGCCCAGGACATGTTCTGCCCACTGACTAGGGGTTGGAAACCCTAACCCCATGCAGAGTTCTCTGCAAGACAATTGGGGGTGAGCAGAATGCACAACCTCTCTAAGTGCCTTCGTTAGCCATTCTGCAGTGACATGATCCCATGTAGATTCTATGTTTTTAGGAATGTATCCATTTCTTCTGTGTTATCCAGTCTATTGGCATACAATTGCTTATAGTGTATAGTCTCTTATGATCCTATGTATTTCTGTAGTAAG
Source organism: Hyaena hyaena (assembly GCF_003009895.1). NCBI lineage: Eukaryota > Metazoa > Chordata > Mammalia > Carnivora > Hyaenidae > Hyaena > Hyaena hyaena. Next base: position 433,753 of record NW_024081779.1, on the reverse strand, counting down.
AGTAGTAATGTCTCCTTTTCCATTTCTGATTTTATTCATTTGAGTCCTATCTCTTTTGTTTCTTAGACTAGCTAAAGGTTTGCCTGTTTATCTTTTTGAAAAAAACAGCTTTTAGTTTTGTTGACCTTTTCTACTGTTTTCCTGGTCTCTATTTCATTTAGTTTCACTCTAATCTTTATTTCCTTCCTTCTGCTAATGTCAGACTTTGTTCTTTTTTTATTTCCTTTGGGTTCCTGAAGGTTGTTTATCTGAGATGTTTGTATTATCTTAATATATATTTATTGCTATAACCGTTCCTCTTAGAACTACTTCTGCAGCATCCTATAGATTTTGGTGTTTTGTGTTTCTATATAATTTGTTTCAAGATACTTCTTTATTTCCCTTTTGGAATCTTTGATCGATTGGTTGTTCAGGATTATGTTGTTTAGTTTTCACATTCTTGTAAATTTTCCAGGTTTCCTCTTGCTGATTTCTAGTTTCATACCATTGTGGTTGGAAAAGATATTTGGTATGATTTCAATCTTTTTAAATTTGCTAAGACATTTTTTTGTGTCCCCTCATATGATCTATCTTGCAGAATATTCCATGTGCTCTTGAGAAGAATGTGGCTTCTGCTGCTGTTGGATGGAATGTTCTATAAATGTCAGTTAGGTCCATTTGGTCTGATCTATGGTTGAAGTTCAAGTTTCTTTGTTGATTTTCTGTCTGCGTGACCTCTCCATTGCTGAAAGAGGCATACAGATGTTCCCTGCTTTACTGTATTGTTGTCTACTTCTGCCTTGGGATCTGTTAGTATTTGCTTAATATATTTAGGTGCTCTGACATTGGGTGCATATGTTTTTATGACTGTTATAGTTTCTTTATGAATGGGCCCATTATCATTATGTAATGACCTTCTTTGTCTCTTGTGCCATTTTTGGCTTACAGTCTATTTTTCCTGATATAAGTGTAGCTACCCTACTTTCTTTTGGTTTCCACTGGCATGGAACATCTGTCCCTTCACTTTGAGCTTATGCATGTCCTTGAACCTCAAGTGAGTCTATTGTAGGCAGCATATACTTGAGTCTTTTCTTTTAAATCCATCTAATTACTCTGTGTCTTTTCATTGGTGCCTCCAATCCATTTACATTAAAAGTAATTATTGATATGCAAGGACTTAATAATGCCATCTTATTTTTCACTTTCTGGTTGCTTGTATTTCAATCATTTCTTTTCCCTTTTATGTCTGCCTACCTTTGTAAATTGGTGGCTTTCTGTGGCATAATGCTCTGTTTCCTCTACCTTTTGTGAATCTGCTCTGGATTTTTGCTTTGTGGTTACTATGCAGCTTACCTAAAACCTAGATATAACTGTATTTTAAGCTGATAACAACTTAACTTCAATTACATACAAAAATTCTACACTTTTACTTCTCCCACAACATTTTATGATTCTGAGATCACAACTTGCCTTTGCTAATACTGTGTATCCGTTAACAAAATATAGTAACCATAGATATTTTTAGGACTGTAGTTAAGTGGTTAGCATTGCATCCTATGGCGGAATTAGAGTTTTCTAAATCTGACTGTATATTCACCTTCACCACTGTGTTGTATACTTTCCTATGTTTTCTTGTCACTGATTACTGTCCTTGCATTTCAGATTGAAGCACTCCTTTGAGTATTTCTTGTAGGGTGAGTCTAGTGATATTAAACTCTTAGCTTTCCCCCTCCTCCCCAAGAAACTCTTTATTTCACCTTCCCATCTGAAGAATAACTTTGCTGAATACAGGGCGGTTGGCTGGCAATTTTTTTCTTTCAATACTTTGAATATGTCATCCAATGCTCTTCTGGCCTGTAGGGTTTATGCTGAGAAATCTGTTGGTGCCTGATGGGGCTTCCTTTCAATGTTACAATCTTTTTTCGTCTGGCTTCTTTTCAGATTCTCTCTTTGTCTTTGATTTTTGACAGTTTCCCTATAATGTGTCTCATAGGAGGCTTTTTTGTATTGAGATAATAGGGTGAATCTATTAGCTCTGTAAACTTAGATGCCCAAGTTTCCCAGGTATGGAAAATTCTCAGCCATTATTTAAAGTGAATATCTGCCTTTCCCCCACTTTTCTTCTGGAATCTGATTATTCTAATATTTGTATGCTTGAAGGAATCTCACAGCTCATGAAGGCTTTCTTTGCTCTTTTTCATTCTTTTCTCTTCATTCTCTAATTTGTTTATTTCAAAGTTCTTGCCCTTTAGATCACTAATCTGTTTTCCATTTAATCTACTCTGCCATCGATGCTCTCTGTTTCCTTTTATGTTTCATCCTTTGAATACTTCAGGCCCAGAATTTCTGTCTGGCAATTTTTTTATGATTTCAATGTCTTCAGATTCTCATTTTGTTCATAAGGTTTTCCCTGATTTCATCAAACTGTCTTTCTGAACTTTCTTGTAGATCATTAAACTTCCTCCAAACAGCTATGTTGAATTCTTTATCAGCTAGATCACAAAATTCTGTGTTTGAACTCAGTCATTGGAAGATTATTGTTACCTTTTGGTGTTGGCATGTTTTCTTGATTCTTCCCCTTCCTTGTAGTTTTGCATTGCTTCTTCCCCATTTGAAGGAGCAGATACCTCCTCAAATTTTTACTAGTTACCTTCAGTTGGGGTATTCTGTTCATTGCTTCTGTTATACCTGGAATTTTCTCTGACCTTGTATGGATACATCTGCTCCACACTTTTGTTTCCCTGTTTGGCAGAATTCACAAGCTTTACCATCTTCCCTGATCCTTACAACTCAGCAGGTTGGCTGCCGGAAACCTCTCTTTTGTTTTCCAGAAGATGGCACTATCTTTCAAGTTTGTGGTAACTTCCTTGCCTACTGATTCTCACCTGGTTTTCTGAAAGCACTTGGTTTACAGGGCTCTCACCATCGCACTCCTGAGTATGTGCAAAGAGCTGCCTGCAGAGTCAGGGGAGGTATGGACTTAGCATGCAGGGGCTTGGGGGCGCCTGTGGACCTGGTGAGGCGATCTTTGGGTGAGGGTCTCCCCCCCAGGCTCCTGGGCAAGCTTTCTGCTGATGTCCTGATTGCAGTCAGCACGAACTGCATTCCTTTAATTCTTTATATAACTTGTCCATTTCTTTCCCAATAGTCTCCCCCCTCCAAGTCGTGCAAGTCCTACCTCAGTACTCTGGGTGCTGTTGGAAAGCAATGGGTTTCTCCAGCTGCTTCCCGGACAGTTGGGGTGGCCAGGCATATACTTACCCCTCTCTTGTTTCCTGTAGGAGAGCTCACCTCCAGACTGTTCAGCCCCATTCTGTGTCATCTTGGGTGGGGGCTGGCAACATTCTTTTTACCCTTTCTACTGCATCTAATTCTTACTTTTTTCCCCCTTTCAATGTCTTGCTGGAATCTCCCCTCAGGAAGGCTGAACTCTGTGGGTCTCTGCCCAAGTTAGGTTCCCCCCAGAGCATGGCAGAGAGGAGCAGGGGTAGGCTAGCTGGCTCAACTGGTCCTGCAGCCTGGACTGGGGTCTGTCTGTCGATTACAGGGTGTACAGGTGGGGACTCCTCCCAGTTCCCTTAGCTGCGGTGCTGAATTCCACAACTCCCACAGAGGTGCTCATGGCTGAGGACGGATATCTAATTAGTTGTTACAAAAGGGAGACAAAAAGGAAGATGTCTTACTTTTCTTTTAATGTTTTATTTATTTTTGAGAGAGAGACAGAGACAGTATGAGCAGGAGAGGGTCAGAGAGAGAGGGAGACACAGAATCTGAAGACAGGCTCCAGGCTCTGAGCTGGATGTCAGCACAGAGCCCGACATGGGGCTTGAACCCATGAGCCGAGAGATCAGGACCTGAGCCGAAGTCAGATGCTTAAATGACTGAGCCACCCAGGCACCCCAAAAATGTCTTACACAGCCATGGTGCTGAGGTCACTTCTCTGGAGTACTTTAATTCTTTAGAAATAATTCATTCTTCAATAAAATTATGTTGTTTAAAGGGGGCTATTAAATATGTGCCTTAAAGTACTTTCAGAACTTTGACACGCTTCTTTCTCACTAAGTTTTGGGGAGTTAACGGCTTTTGGAAAACAATATTAAAGCCTGGTAAAATGCATCAATATACAGCCCTATAAAAATTTTTAATGTGATTTCAAAGGCTCACACGCCTCCTGAATTCCATCCACGGGTCCTCCAGGGATCCGGGAACTCCATGTCAAAAAGTTTGTACTGTATTTAGTGGTTTTTATGTAAACATGGACATATTTATTCTTTTAATGGACCTGAAACAGAGAAGAACATACAGATGATCTGTACCCTCAGAAGGTTTCATCAGTAAAGCACTTTTGAGTGCGTCCCCAGTAATTACATACTTAGTTAAAATGTATACTTAGATATTCTGTCAATTTGTATAATACATGCTAGAAAAGCCTAATTTTTAATTTTACTTTCAGCTAAAACAAAAACAAGAGAAATTCTAATATTTTTTTCACCCAGCTTAGCGGATGGTCTTATGTACGTACTCCCTAAAGTACACGCATTCCATTTTGGCGACTAAGGCATTCTGTCAAACCGAGAGCGAAGTTAGATGTAGATACATTAATTAAACAGAGCTCTAGGGATGTGAAGATATCCTACAAGATATCCACAGGAGGGAGCTGGGTGAAAGTGTCCCACATTATGTTTCATTTAATTTCCAAAGAAAGACTATCCCCACAGATTTATTTCATGTATTTACTTCTATTGTTTAGCAAGCACATGAACACTTACAATGAACCAGGAGCTCTTTATAAGCACTTTACAAATATTGGCTCTTTTATGCTTATAACCCTATAAATAATCCTATAAAGCAAATGCTATTATTATCCCAATAACATATGGACGATTTAAAATGGGCTTAATGCTCTTAAGTTTATAAAGGTGAAGTCTTGCTTCGTGGAGCCTGAATTGTTGCCAGGAGAAAGGGAGCTAGAAGTAGAATGACTGCAGGGTAGTGGACACAGCCGCTGCTGCAGGGGCGACATGGAACCGGAACTGGGAAGCCATCTTGCTTGGGGGATGCAGCTCTTCCGTGTTTGCTTTATGCGCTAATCTGTGTTACAGCTCAGTGACCTGGTCTTCTGCAGATCAACTATCTGTGGAGTTGCTTTTGTGTTTGTTAAGTTTATTTATTTATTTTTTGAGAGAGAGACAGAGAGGGGGGAAGGGGCAGAGAGAGAAGGAGAGAGAGAATCTGAAGCAGGTTGTGCACTGTCAGCACAGAGCTGGACATGGGGCTCAGTCCCGCCAACCGTGAAATCATGACCTGAGCGGAAATCACGAGTCAGACGCTTAACCACCTGAGCCACCCAGGCGCCCGTGGAGTTGCTTTTGGATGATTATGAAGGCGGTGACAGCTACAGCTTTCTGGGAGGACAGTGCTAATCTTGTTCTCACTTTAAAGAGTTTAAACGTTATCTTAGAACAGGGACTTGTACCAGGAGGTTTTATTTCATCCCAGCTTCTTTTTGCTTTAGTGCAAGAGTCACTGGAAAAATCATTTTCTTTTCCTTTATTTTTTTTTTCCTAGAGATTTTTCTTTAATATAAGGTGTCAGAGGAAGAGAAGATAAGAGTAATGAAACGCAGACTAACAATTCTCATTTTCAAAAACTCTGCCGCTGTTGCCTCCCACCTGCGCCTGCGTAGGGGCGCTTGGTTGTTACACTTCCTTTGTCTCCAAAAGGCCTTGAAATAGTTGTTTCTAACTTCAGCTGTAGAATCAGTGGCACTAGAAAACTAGATGGTGGAAGGGGCTTTGGATATTTTTGTATCCTGGGAACATGTTTTTTTTTTTTTTTCTCTTTGGCGTTTACGCGTTTAGCAAAATCTGCTCTGTTTGGACATGCCACGTTTTTTAGCATCCCGCTTTAAATGACAGGCTGCGAGAATTAGCAAACATATCTGAAAAATTTTAAAGTCCTTCAGAGGTAGGAAATATCTATTTCCCTTATTTTTCTTCTTTCCATAGCAGTTATTCTTTCCTGATATCTTTGTTAGACACTTTTTTTTTTTTTTTTTTTTTTGTCTGTTCAAGAGAGCAGGGGGCTTGTTTTGGTCCGTGCTCTATCCCCAAAACTCAAAATGGCTCCTGGCACATAACTGTCCTCAATAAATATTTGTCACATGAATGGATGGATAAATAAGCATAATAACTATGAAGCGTGTTGATTATCGACAACACTGTCTCCTGGATGTCCTTGTGGAAAGGCAGACCCTTGACCTTCAAAGGACTTGGTTAAAGATGGACAAGGAAAATGCTGTTGGGTGTGATAGGGAACAGGAAATGTGAGAAATAGTTATAGTGATTTGTTTTCACTGCAAAAAAAAAAAATACTGGGCCATTGATGAACCTATCAGAAGAACTTAAGAAAAGGCATAAATAAGAAGTTATTTTGGTGTCTATTAAGTATGAATATCTAGATCCTGAAGCTTTATAAAGTCAAATGTAATGAAGACTGAAGCAAACTAGTTTGAGTCAATTCTTCAGGAATGAATTTTAAAGAAATCACACGACTGGTTTACATATTGTTGTATATTAATAATGTGTATATTTTTTAGTCCTTAATGAAAAGCCGTTGTTTTCCATTTGTATCGATAGCACTGACACGTAGACAAATTTTCTCTCTGGTACTTTTCAAATAGACTTTCTCTGGTCTCTTAAGAATTCCTTTTGTGCTCTTAATTACATTGGTAGAATATGGTTGCCTCAATACTTTTACTACATAAATCTCTTATCTCGAAGCAAGATAATTGATTTTTAAAGAATTTACAATGAGCTATTGCGTAGTCTTTGAAAGGAAATTACTACTAGCTGTGTAACTTCATAGAAAACAGTTCTTGTGACTTTCGTTATCAAAATTAATAATAGAATCTTCTCTTCCATAAAATGTAGTGCCATATACCTATTTTATTTTTTTAAGCTTTCTCATTTCAAATTACAGGATCCTGAACGACGTAGCTATTTTATCAAAAATAAAGAACTTCTTAATGTTTAAAAGAGAATAGCAAACTTACAAAGTGTGTCCAAGTATTAAAAGATTTATTTCCATCTTTATCAAAGCCTGTGATTTGGAGGATTTTCTGTATACTACAAGTTAATATGATTGGATTTCAGATCGTGGAGTAGTAGTTGCACAAATAATTTATTTCCAAAGTTTCTAGAAAATCATAAGCCCTACTGTCACCTGAAGCTAAAGAGGCATGACATTAAATTAGTGAAATGTTTTCCACCCTAGATATGGGTAGCAAAGATAAGACCAAATAAAACCTAATTGTATTGATCAGTTAATTTAGCCTTGTGGTACAAAACAGAAGGTTTAATGTGTAGCAGTCATGTGTTCAATATTATACATACTGTAGAACAAACTACCTCAAAACTCAATGGCTTCAATAACCATCTTTTAGAACGTCCACATTTATGGGTTGGTGGTCAGCTGACCTAAGGAGGGCTTGACTCATCTCACCTGAGTGTGGCTGACCATGGTTAGGCTCCTTTGTGTATCTGTGGGTCGGTTGACTGTTCTGCTTTGGGCCAGGCTTGGTGGGCAGCTCAGAGGGGGTGGCTCTGCCTCGTTTGTCTGTCCTCCTCTTTCTGGGGCCACTCAGCTAGTTCAGGTTTGTTTTTCCCATGATGCTGTAAACAGAACGAAGGAAGGCCTCCTGTGGACTCACTTGGGAACTGACACACTGTCATTGCTGCCCCATTCTATTGCCAGAGCAGGTCACAAGCCCAGCCCCAAATTGCGGAGCAAAGAAAATTGATCCTGCCTCTTCGAGGGAAAAATTGTAAACTGTGCAGATACAGGGAGGAGTAGGAATTGGAGGTGTTAATGCAAATGATTATAGGTAGAACAGAGATGTATATTGAAAACAGTAGGAAATACATTAGGAAATAATTTTTGAAAAGGAGAGACATCACAGCATGATACAGTATTGACCATCTGCAGTCACAATAGGAGCTCATTTGAGAAAGATTTCTGTATAAAAGATATTTATATGTGCCAATTTCCACATTGTTTCTCTAGGTTGGTCATTTTCAGAATGTGGCCACCAGACCAGCAGAATCATCTGGGGACATGACAGAAATGCAAATTCTCAGGTCTTACCCCAGACCTACTGAATCAGAAACTCTGGGGCAGAGTCCCAGCAGCACCCAGCTTGGGGAGAACCGTGGTGCTAGGTCACTTTTGATTTATTCCCTCAATTTGTTGCAAGCTTCAGTACAAACTTTTAGTGACTCTCATGGTTTATTCACATAGATATGATCACATCCTTGGGTGGTGTCATGACCTGAGCAGAAGTCAGACACTCAACTGACTGAGCCACACATGCGCCCCAATTTGTTTCCTTTTTAAGTTTGACCAGTCCCTCTTCCCCTGTGTAGAAGCCTATTTGACTACTTTTCCCTTTGAAGGACATTTTCCTTGGCAAATTTTTCATGACGTTGGTTGCTGCAAAGCACTGCTGAAGTCTAACTCAGAACAATTGAAAAGAGGCATGAACTGTGTTTCATTTAATTCCTTCTCTCAAAATAAAAGGAGAATATACTCAGTCATGGATCATATTCCTACTATTAGCATTTGGACTTCTGAGATGAACAAGGAACTTCTAATGTTGGTAACTACATAGCCTTGAGTGAAAACTTTGTTTTCTGGTATCTGTTGATATAATATCATAATATAATTTTTATTTCCGTGTATTTTACCAAATAATTCTAGAGACAATTCAATATCTCTATCAAAGAATTGGTGATAGAATAATGTATAAAATTAACAAGCATTAAACAAATTACTTAGTAAATTATGTACTCAGTTCTGTGAAAAGCAAATCTTTGCCTTTCATATGGGAAATTATATTTAAAGGTCATTGCACAATGGAGAAGAGAAAAAAATGTTTAAAAAAATCTTAGGTGAATTTGTATGATTATAAAATATCACATTGTCTAGTATATTGATAATGGTAGTTGAGAATAATTTGATAAGCATAATTTCTGTGGCAAAAAAAAAAAGGAAAGGAGAGGGAATTCTATTAATTGATGTTGAAGATAATTCTTCTAAACTTGGCCACAAGGCTTGGATTTTTCTCTCAAGATGAATACTTATTGCTTCAAATGGCTCATATTATCACCCACTTAATTATCCTAAGATACATCCTTAGTTTTTTCTCCAGATGCATGACACCTTCGATTCCTTTTCTTTCCCCAAGTTATGTATTTTGAATTGTTATGACTATTAGCTTATTACTAATTTCTTTTGCTTTTCAAACTGTATAAAATTTAGTTTTAATTGAATGATAACTCCAAATGACTTTTGTTCTGTGGCAGAATCTTTTTTTCCCCCTTTTTTTGTGGATAAACTGGACTGTTTGGCATCAGAACTTCCTGATAAGAGTGTCTATGTGGCCTGATAAAACCACATCAAATTTGTACCTGGTACATCTCTTTCTCCTGGATCACTGTGCTTAATGTTTTATCTGCAGTTATCAGTTCCTTCCTTGGGCATGAAACCTGTATTTTCACCTTTATTATACTCTAAAGGTATAGTATCACATCAGGACCACTGCCTGTTAACTGCTTTTAGAGAACTTGTCTTCACCCCAGTAGAGGAAGTAGGGGAGGGGCTGAGGGTCAAAGAGAATTTCTGGGTAACTGGGAGGTAAGATTTAGAAGAAGCTTTTTGCAAAGCATAAAAACGAGACAAAACTAGCTTACTTTACACATTTACCTATAGTTAAAATTGCCTGTGACAGGAATTAGCTGAGTCCCTGTTAACCCATAGAAGCCAGGCCTCAGACCCCTCAGAAGCTCAGGAGACGACTCTTCAGCCCAGAGGTCACCTCTGATGAAGTCTCTGTGTCAGATTTAAAGATGTAACTGGTAATAACTAGATACACTGTTCAAGAGCACTGTCTTCATTCCTAAAGCTGTATTTTGGTGAAATGTATTGTTCTCATTCTTCAGATGACTTGTGGTCAGAGACTAAATGTTTTGTTTTAGATTTTGAAAGCCCGGGTCGTTACATTGATACTTGCTCCTTAAAAGCATATGTAATGTGCTTAAAATGCTCCTTACAAGCATATGTAATGTAATTCATAAATCCTTATTTCATCTGTTGTGTTTATGAGTCTGTTTTCTATCTGGTGGCAAGCTTCTTAGAGGACAGGGGCAATATTCCGGCCTGGGTCATGGTAGGTGCTCAGAATATGGTTCCTGAATAAAGGGTAAAGGTTTGAATGAATGATGATTGCAGGCTCTGGACGGCATCTCAAGATGTCACCATACATTCCCTGGACTAGCTCCCTACGGCTAACAAACTATCACAAACTTCGTGGCTGAAAAATAACTCAAACTTGTTGTCTTCCCGTTCTGGAGGTCAGATGTCTGAATTGCATCCCAATGGGCTAAACTCAAGGGGTCGACAGGATTGTGTTCCTTCTGGAGACTCGAGAAGAGTCTACTCCCTTACTTTTACCAGCTTCTAGAGGTCTCCTGCATCCATGGTTTATGGCCTTTCCTCCAATTTCAAAACCGGCAGCATAGTATCTTCAAAATTCTCTGATTCCTCTGTCTCCCTCTTTCACAAGAACCCTTGTGATTACATTGAATTCACCAGGATAATATCCTCTCCCCACTTCCCTACTTCAAGGTCAGCAGGTTAGCTACCTTAATTCCATCTGTAACTTTAATTCCCTTTTGCCACCCAAACAAACGTATTCACAGCTTCCAGGGATTAGAACGTAAACATCTTTGGGGGACCACTTATTCAACCTGCCACATTGTCCAAACAGCATTTTTTAAAAAAAAGAATTTGAAACCTAGACTAGATAGCGGATTTCCCCCCTATTTCTATAAGCTACGTAAAAGTATCCAAATGGCATATAATTATTTTGAGAACAAGAGCCTAAATATATAAATTAATCCCATTCATCTTTCTTTCAGTCAAATCGTTTCCATCTGCTTTATATCTGTATGAATCATAAGACTGCTAGAAGAGCTCAGGAATCTGGTACCAATGAGAAAACCCCAATCAAAGCAAGTGTGAGCTTTGAAAATAAACCGCCATTGTGTTTGGATAATAGCCCATTAACAAAGGTTAATTTTCCTTATATTGCAACACGTTTTGATTTTCTGGAATGAACTTCAGTCCATTAGAGTCTGTTGGGTAAACTTCTAAAACAAAATCTGAATGTATTATTCTGAGTAATCACATAGAAATACAGTTTTTAAATCAACATTCGTTTTTAAAATTTAAGAAAATCAATAAGAAACTCTTTTAAGCAAAGAACAAGCAAGTTGTTGAACTTTAAGCATTTACCAAAGCATCTCAGAACATTCGTTTTTAGCTTATAGACTAATGAATGCTAAATGGAGACCATTTCAGAGAAAGAACTTTGTTTTCCTTCTGTGGGAAATGGAAAGAGTGCTAATTAGGAATGTGAAGCATTATGACATAATGACGCTACTGAATCACTCCAAATTTGTCCTGAATTTTGTTAGCTCTAGGGCTATGGCTGTAATTTCTCTGTCTTGTGTCCAAGAATCAGCTACCATCTGCCTCAGGGTAAGTTTACCTATGCTGGCGTTTTGACTACCAACCTAATTATTTATTTAACTAATGGATTCTGTCCTCATTAGAGCCTGTTATATTATTATTATTTTTTTTTTACAAATAGTTTATTGTCAAATTTGTTTCCACATAACACTCAGTGCTCATCCCCACAAGTGTCCTCCTCCATGCCCCTCCCTCCTCCCCCCCACATCCATCAGTCCTCAGTTTTTGTCAGCATTCAAGAGTCTCATTCATGGTTTGCCTCTCTCCCTTTCCCCCACCATTTCCCCCCTTCTTTTCCCCCTTGTTCCTCCGTCAAATTCTCCTAATCCTCCTATACGTGCAAACATATGATATTTGTCCTTCTCTGCCTGACTTATTTCGCTCAGCATAACACCCTCAAGGTCCATCCATGTTGCTACACATGGCCAGATTTCATTGTTTCTCATTGCCATGTAGTATTCCATGGTATAGATAAACCACATCTTCTTGATCCATTCATCTGTTGATGGACACTTAGGCTCTTTCCATGTTTTAGCTATTGTGGAGAGTGCTGCTATGAACATTGGGGTACATGTGCTCCTATGCATCAGCATTTCTGTATCCCTTGGGTAAATTCCTAGCAGTGCTATTGCTGGGTCCTAGGGGAGTTCTATTGTTAGTTTCCTTAGGAAAAGCCTGTTAAATTAAAATGTGTTTTGAACCAGGAAAGGAATATACTATATTTTTAAAATTTAAAGCTAGCTGTTGAGTCTTTTCAGATTATTGTCTTTCTACATTCATATAAACAACATTAAACAGAACTGCAAGTGAAGAGGTCAAATCCGAACGTAGACCTGTTCTATCCTATTCTTACTTTTAAAAAGAAGAAAAGAAAAAGAAAATTAGCCCATGCCCTCTTAGCAAATCTGGGTTCTACAGATATTCTCATGAAATAATTTTTGATCCCGACTTACATTTTCACTATACAGCTATGGAAATAGAAAAGGTCTGTCTCTTGAATTTTTTTCCGGTAATCAAAGGCAGGATATTAGCAGTACTTCTCATTAGAAGTATGGAGGTGTAGTCCTCTGCTTCCAAATGGCTTGTGTCATGTCAGACATCTTTCCAGAAAACAACAACAACAACAATTGTGCACAAAGTTCTGTCCTTTCCTTCTGGATTTTATATATAACATAACATAACGTAACGTAACGTAATGTAAGGTAACGTAATGCAACAAAATAACATATTACACACACACACACACACACACACACAATTTAGTCGGTTTCCTCTGATTGTACTTTTGACTTGGTCCTCCCATTATTCACAATTTTTTTCTAGAGCTGGGTTGATGAGAGTCTGATTCTCCAAGTATTGCTAACATTCTTTACTAAGGGACTTGAATCTCGAAACTCTTGTGCTGGCCATTTCAGATTGATCTGTCCTTGGGAAAGTTACCCACCTGATGCCGAGCACACGGATTACCCAGAGACTCCTAGTCCCCTTCTTAGCTTCCTCCCCAGGTCAGGTGCAAGAGAATTCATTTCTTCTGCGGGAGAAGGAGGTGATAGGGCACATGGATAAGGGAAGACATCCATGGGCATAGTTAAGGTTCACTTCAGGTCACTTTCTTAACCAATTGACTGTTGTCAGCATTTGTGGTTCTCTGATTCAATCTTTGTTTGATGTCAGGTGCAGGAGGCAGCAGGAGAGGAGCCGTGCCCAATCCCAGCTCTCATCCTCCATCGCATTCTTCATTGCCAAGCAGCCCCTTGGATATTAAGTGGGTCAGATACTTGCAGCTCATGACGCGTATGGCTGGAATCTTCTGAGTAGCGGGAAGATTCTCAGGTCTCAAGCAATGACTCATTATATCAACACTGATTAGTACATCAGGGTCATCAACAGTTAATGTTTTGCATTTTGCTGATATTAGGGCTTGCATGTGCGTACTCTCTCTCTTTAAATCTTGCTCCCTCTTTGAATAAAATATTGTTAATCCTGTTTAATTACTCCCATTAGTGTGGGTTGCAGGGAAATGGTGCAAAAGAAGAAATGACTATTTCCTATTGTGAGCCAGTTGTGTTTTGTAACACATATGATTTGATTTCTTATTTTGAAATCTTTTGCATTATTTCAATCATTGTTTCATTTTATTAAGTGTAATTTAAGCACCAAATAATTCAGTAAAGCTTGGGTGTTAAGAGCTTCATTTGAGGCTTTTTCCAATTCTGTTCTGTGGCTGCTGACCTAGATGAATACATATTGAAAACCTTCCGGGCTCTCCCTCTGTTCAGAATGTTCAGAGAATATCAGTGAGGACAATGCTAGAGACTAGGGTTCAAGGCTTCCCAGTTGTGGTACAGATTAGGCTACAACCGAACCTTGGCCTGGAGGCCTATAGGGACTGGCGTGTACTGGCGTGTACAATATCCTTTATTGGATATTCGCATGATCACGGGAGTCTGGAACTGACCTACAATATCTCTGAGGTATGTCTGCACATACTGGTGAAATTGTGTGGTCCCCACCCTTTTCCAGCCCCAGACAAGCTTCATGAAGATTGGGCCAATTTCGCTCACCATTGTATAATGAGCACTTACTACATGCAGTGTCTGACTTACCGTGGGGACTCACTGATGTGAGTTTGTCTCTTACCATCATTCTCCACAACACAGCAGAAATGGCCTCCAACAAATGCAGCTGACCTGTTATTTGCTGACTCAAGAGCTTGTAATGACTTCTAACTGTCTAAAGGGTAAAAACATGAATTATGCAGTCGTAGGGCATACAAGATTCTTTACAGCCTGACCTTAGGATTTTTATTATTGTTAAATATGTTTACTAAACACCTACTACATACCAGGCACTGTGTGATCCTTAAGAATTTATCGGTAGACAAAACAAAGATTTTGCCCTTTGGTGGGTAGGGGATGTACATTGAAGAAGTAATTTTCACAGTTTGATAGAAGGCAATATGTGCTGTGATAAGAAGGAAAAGTTGGGGGGAACCTGGGTGGCTCAGTCAGTTGAACATCTGATTGGGCTCAGGTAGTGATCTCACTATTTGTGAGTTCGAGCCCCACATGGGACTCTCTGCTGTCAGCATGGAGCCTGCTTTGGATCCTCTGTTCACCTCTCTATCTGCCTTTCCCTGCTCTCTGTCTCTCTCAAAAATAAATAAACATTCACAAAAATAAGAAGGAAAAGTGGATAGGATGCCAGTGAAGGGAATGTCAAGGGGTTACTGGGAGTTTATAACTTTAAATGGGACAGTCAGCATAGGCCTAATTGAGGGGACTTTTGAGCAAAACTGGAAACAAGTGAAGGACTTCACTGATTTCTCAGGGGTGACTTTCAGCAGAGGGCATAGCCTGTGTGGAAGCTCTGATTCAGGAGCGTGCCTGGTGTGTTTGGGGAACACTATGTAGGTCAGTGTGGCTGGAGCAGAGTGAAGGTGTAGGTCAAGTATAGGAAATAAGACCAGAGAGACACAGTGGAAGTTCAGGTCATAAAGCCAGTCATTGTGATGACTTAGACTTGTTTTTTCTAAGTTTGAGAGTGGATTTGAACAGAAATATGTTCAAATCAGACAGCACAAAACCAGAAGTGGTTAGGAGTGCTCCCAGCTTAGACTATTACTTTAAGTAGCATGGCGAGCCATTTCAGAACATTGAGATCATAAATGCTGTATTCTGGCCTAAGATTTAAATACATTCCTCTAAGCTGCTCTGCTGAGAAGAGACGATAGGAGAATGAGGTCAGCTGGGGAGCCCTGCAGTAACCTAGGTGGCTTGGGCCACAGTGGTAGGAAGGGAGGTATGCCCAGAGCCTGCTCATTCTTCAGCATTTCAGCTTGCTCGTGTACCTGAGTAGGGCAGACTTCTGGTGGGTGGGATACAGCCCTCCAGCAAAGAATGCACATTGCAGTACATGGAATGTAGCCTAAGAGGTAAGGCCTGAGGAATATGCACAAGGCATCAAATCAGCCTCAGCTACAATGAGTCAGAATATCAAGGAAAGGAAGCGTGTTCTGGGCAAACGGCATAGTGGATGGACAGGGCAGTCTGGAGGGACTGCTGGGCAACACTGAGGGCTCCAGTAAGCTCCCAGGCATGAAGTAAGGGCTGATGATGTTGTTATAGGCTGTGCCCCCGTCAGGTTCAGCTGTATGGGTGTGGTATGGAGTGGACGAAGAATGTTGGAGTATGCAAAGTAGAGGGAATTATGACAAGGGACTGGGGAACTTCGCCTGAGTGAGGTGAGGAGAGGTTGTAGCAGGAAGATGAGGGGAATGGAAGGTGATAGGGCCAGTGGGTAGGAAAGCCCCCAGAAGTTACAGCATTGGTAGAGTTAAGGCAGCAGAAGGAGTGAACTGGGGAGACAGTGAGTGTTGGTCAGGGTGGGTTGCATGAAATTGAGGTTAGGGAAGAGGAAAGTTTACTGATGAAGTTTTAGGTTATGGCCATGAGAATGAGAAGCTGAGGCAAGGTGGAGGATCAGATAGCTGGCAGAGAGGAGCTTCTGGAACCGAGAAGCCTGGTGTCAGAAGGATCCTATCTGAGAGCGCTGGAATTTCCAAGAATGAAGGAATTCTGGTGTTGTAGAGAGTGGCAATGAGTCAGATGCTAAAATCACCAAGAAGCAAAAGGAATTATCCTGGTGGTTAGCGGTAAAGTAGAGAGTGATATAATTTGTAGACTTTAGACCCAGACCTAGCATATCTGTTGGCTTAATTTCTTACCATTCTTCTCCATACAAACTCCTACTATTAAAAAAATAAATAAACATCTTTTGAGAGTTTACTGTGTACCACTACCGGGGAAAGTACTTTACAGGAATTAACTCAATTTTCATAACAATCCCAGGCAACATGGATTATGGTCGTCTTGGTTTCACTCTAAGGAAAGTGAAGAAAGAAGTTAGGTAACTTCCCAGTATCACACAATTGGTAAGTAGGCAAGTGAGAGTACAAATCCAGGTATGGGCTCCACTGAGACTTCTACTCTAGTAACTACACATCAGTGTTTTTTTTCAACCAAGACTAAGCCCTTGGCAAGCAGTGCCCACAGAGCAAGTCTGAGGCTCGATAGAATGTGCCAAGTTGAAGTTGATGTCCTCTGGGGCAGTGGTACCCAAATCAGGGTCCATGGACCAGCATCACTAGGAGTTCATTAGAAATGCAAATTCTCACACTCTACACCAGACCCCAAGAATTAGATTCTCATACATGGGACTCAGGAATCTGTTTTAACAAAGCCCTCCAGGTGATTTTTATGCATTCTAAAACTGGAGAAGCCCCATGAGAATCTTTTCCAGTCCAATATCTTGAGTATGGATATGAAATATAATCTTCATTTTAAAAAATTTAATGTTTTTATTTATTTCTGAGAGAGAGGAAGACAACGTGAGCAGGGGAGGGTCAGA
The DNA here is from genome assembly GCF_003009895.1 of Hyaena hyaena. Lineage (NCBI taxonomy): Eukaryota > Metazoa > Chordata > Mammalia > Carnivora > Hyaenidae > Hyaena > Hyaena hyaena. The sequence goes on along the minus strand of NW_024081779.1, from coordinate 416,776 downwards.
GAGAGAGGGAGATACAGAATCTGAACAGGCTCCAGCCTCTGAGCTAGCTGTCAGCACAGAGCCCAACGCAGGGCTCGAACCCATGAACTGTGAGATCATGACCTGAGCCGGAGTCGGATGCTCAACCGACTGAGTCACCCAGGCGTCCCATGAAGTATAATCTTAAATGCAAAGAATTGTAACATGACTTTCTTTGTCATTTTAACTATCTTAGGATCTAATCTGATCCACATTTTTTTTTCTTTTACAAATGAAACCTTTCTTCCTTCTGTACAGTTAGACTTCTCATCCACCTTGTGCTATTGATAAGGACTGAATATAGAAAAGAAGATAGTGTGTAAGGCAAGTGATGGGCTCAATCTTAGACCTGTTAAATGGGAGACACATTTAGAGCTCCAGGGTCATTACTTAGCAATCAGCTGGCTAGAGGGGACCCCAAGTTGGGAGTATAGTTTTCTCTGGGGAGACAGACTTGGGAACCATCAGCCCACACTTACTGAGGCTGTGATTGTAGATATGATCATCTATGAAGAAACTGGAGAGCAAGAAGAGAAAAAAGATGAAAGACAGTCAAGAAGGGAACAGAAATATTTGAGAGGTGGGCCAAGAGGAAGGAGACTGTGAACATCAAAGAGAAATGATATCAGCTATAGGAGAAAGAACAGAGTGCTGTTCTAGGGTGCCAGAGAGTTTCAGTGAAGAAGGGTTAAATCACAGTATAGAGAATCACAGAAAGATCAAGTGGGATGAAAGCCAAAAATAGCAATTCAAAGGTTACTGTTGGTAAATTTGACAGAAATTGAGGGCAGCAATCCCTGTGAGAAGCTGAGAAGTTAGTGAGAGATGAGACTCTGGAGACACATCACCAGCAGTGTCTCAGGGACTTTGGTGATGAGGGGAAGAAGGTGGGTAGAGTGTTCTTTTGAGAAGTCGGATGAAGAGAAAGATATTTTTTAATTTAAAAAAACCTTTAAAATGGTTGTAGGTTGAACAAAAGACAGAGGAGAGGGATAAATTAAAGGCATAAAACCAGAAGGCATGTGATTAGGTGAAATTTTATGAGATTTTTGACATTTTTAGCTTTTTTTTTTTTTTTTTTTTGGTGCTAGACCATAAGAAATGTTTGACAGATATGTTTACTGAATGAATGAAAAAATTATTGGGATGCAGCACCTCTCAGACTGAAGAGGGACAGCCCTCCATTGAGAAAGTTTCAAGTTCCCTTCAAGATCTATTCACATCTCACGCCATTGCCCACCACTTCCCTCTTACTACCCCAGGTAGTAACTCCTCACCATTCCCCAAACATGTCACGCCCTCCCTGTCCCTTTGCACAATGACTTGATGGTTTTGCATCAGGTTTACCTCGGTCTGAAGTACCCTTTCACCTACTCATCCTTCAAGAGCCCTCTCTAATATCAGCTTCACCATGAGGCCTCTTTTCTCTAAGCCAGAATTCATCGCCGTTCCTAAGGGCCATTACTGCCTTGTGTTCTTAGATCTATTGGATACTTCACAAATTCTCTGCCATCACATTGTGTACCTGTCTGAAGTTCCCTCACTAGACTGGACACAAGCTTTGGACCTGCCTATTACCAACTCCTTGGGTAGTGCTAGTCACATAGTGGGCATCAAAGACCGATGACTGAATGCATGAGCAAAAGAATGTTGAATATTAGTTTTTCAAAATACATGTGTTTTTCAATGAAGCCCAGTAAAAATCAACCCATTGGTTCATGTCAGGAAGTAAAGAGGCACTTTTGAAGACATTGAAACATTAAAGCCCAGAGCAAACAGAATTATGGTCACTCTGTTAAAGTTATAAAAGGTTTTGATTGGCCCTGCTTAACATGAGCCCACTGACAGAGCAAAGCCACAGTCCTACAACTTCAAAAGCAGAAATGCGTGGCTTGGGTAATACACAGATAGAACAGTTGGAAGTTTTATAAATGTATTTACTAACCAAAAGAGCCTTCAAGGATGCTGGGCTTCTCCTCAGTTCTAGAAAATGACATTAGGCAGCTATGGTAAGTTCCATTGAACAATGGAACTCTCCAGTGGTTGGTTTATGAAAAGTCAGGCAAGGGAAATCTGGCCAATGAGGCATAAGAGAAGTGTCTTGGAAGAGTTTTTCTCATGGAAGAGTTCTTCTCATTCTTTTTCATTGTTCTTAGTATAGAACGCTTCACAAATCTGCATGTCATCCTCACTCAGGGTCCATGCTAATCTCTGTATTGTTCCAGTTTTAATACGTGTGCTGCCGAAGAGAGCATTCATTTTTCTCTTTCTTAACAAAGGTCCCTGAAAGGGGCTTCTTTTCCTATATCCTTAGACATGTGTCAAGCTGTGATGCCTGGAGCTATTGTAGCCATATTGTGACCAGGAGGTGACAAGCCTGAGGAGAATAGCCAATGTAGTGAAAATGACAGAAGAGAAAGGTAGAAAGATCAGGATCCTTGGTGACAACGAGCCACTGAATTAACCCACCCTACTATGGCCTTATCTCTAGACTTCTTACTTCTTTTTTTTATATAAGACAACAAATAAAGTTCCTACCCTTACTTAAGCCAGTTGAATTTTATCATCAACAACTTTCAGCCGAATGCATCCTGAGAGATGCACTTGATTACTAGGTTTAAAGACCAGCTTTTCTAACAATACAGGCTACTTTAACCTCATACTTTACTGTGATGCTCAGGCTGCTGTTAAAATACATTGTAAATCTGCTACCAATTTTTTAAAAATGAAAATGCCCAGACAAATAAGCAATCATACCAAGTGCAGACTTCTTTATATAACATAGGTTTATTCTTTAAAAATAAGCTCACTTGAATATTTGATTCCATTAATATTACCTCTCCAAAATGTCCACCAGCTTTTACAGCTCCCAGATTCCAGACTGTACTTATTCCCATGATTGATGGAAGAGGATTTCCTAGCACTCTAGCTTTGTGCAGGAAATGAGCTGAAGACATTTCTACATCAACTCTCGTTCTGAAATATGTTTCAGGAAGAATGTGGCAAGTTTCTTGGATTATTCTGATTTGCATAGATTGAAGACCAATTTTAGAAGAGCGCATTTAATAATCCAAACGTATTTATGACCTCAAGAATAACAGCAATGAGAATAATGATTTAAATTTTAGTGAACATGCACTGAAATCTTGTAATGTGCAGAGGTTTCCAGGGCGGTAGTATAATGTAATGATTAAGAATAAGGGCTTTGGTTGCAAGCAGATGTGGATTGTGGCCTTGAAAGGTATTTGGCATTTTCTTGGGAGGAAAACCAAAATAGGAGTACATGTTCCTATTCTCATTTCCAAGGGTCAATGTCAGAGTCCTCAGGAAAGTGAGTAGCTAGGGCTTCCTTTGCTTTTGCCCTGAGTTTCTATGTGAAGGACCCTCTGTTAGTGAAAAGCTCCTGGTCCTACACCCTATTTCTCTCTAGGTGAGGGATTTACACGAATTTGAGAGATAAAGTAGGTCATGGGTGACTCAGCCTCTTCCATCTTTCTTCTGGTTGGAGATCTGCCCCCCCAAGTTTAATGGGGCTCGTCGCAAACTAGCAGGACCTGTCATGGTGGATAAGTCTATATGATTCAGCCTAGCTTGTGTTAGTAATCAAGCTGACATCTTAATATTCCCATATCTGACGTCTGGGTCGCTCTTGAAAGCCGATCTGAACTCCTAGGAGCAGGGAGCCGCGATCCCAGAGGCTCAGGGAGACACCATTTGGCTCTGCTGCTTTGTCGCACACTGCACGGTGGAGGGAGGGGCATAAACCTTTCCGTGCACAAAATCCCTTGTTCCAGTCTCTTTTCGTGAAAAGTTCTCCTATGTACTGACACCTAGAAGCCCTGCTTTTCTGTTCATTAGACAGGATCAGAAAACAGGAATGGCCAGCCTCTTCAAATGCCTACCAGGTAGGGAGCTTGGGACTGTTTCAAATGGAGTGACATTGACATGTGAAAGCCAGGCTGAGTTCTCCGGAGTCCTCAAGGTACCAAGAGCAGCAGGTTCTGCTAGTTTCCTTAAAACTGCACAGGCGTAGGGGTTGTTTCATGGAGCCTTCCACAAGTGGCAATATCGGAACCCTGATTCGGTGACTGTCACGGCAGGGACATTCACAAGCAGGAAAAAAAGGAAAATATATAAAAGGACTATTGATGAACACATATGAAACACTTGTCATATCCTCAAAGACTAGGGGCAGAAATCTCAGGAGGTGAGTTTATGTGCTCTGCAGGGTGAGAGCTAGAATCGGTGCACGTTAGGTTATTGTTAGTGTGAGCCCAGTTTGATTCATGGGGTGGTGAGGATAGAGGAAAAATGGATTGTGGTGAAAATTGTTCAGGCTGCAGTTTTGATGTCCTAATTCTGTGTGTGCATTCGATCTGGGGGCCTTATTATGAGTTTTTGTGCTGAGATTTGAACATAACTTTGACTTTCTTCCTGTTACATAGCATACTTTAAATGATGACACTAGAGAGGCGCCTGAGTGGCTCAGTCGGTTAAGCATCCAACTTCGGCTCAGGTCATGTTCTCACCACTCGTGGGCTCAAGCCCCGTGTTGGGCTCTGTGCTGACAGCTCAGATCCAGGAGCCTGTTTCAGATTCTGTGTCTCCCTCTCTCTCTGCCCCTCCCCTGCTCACGCTCTGTCTTTCTCTGTCTCAAAAATAAATAAACATTAAAAAAATAAAAAATAAATAGATGATAGCACTAAAGCATCAGGGACTGTGCCACTGGCCTGCAGCCGAGTCTTGTCGAAGGAATCGTTTGGATCCTGGACCTTGAGAACGGTTCTTACCCAGTCCCTGGGGCTCAGGCTGCCATGCTTTCTGTACAGGAAGCCAGGTTTCCCATCTGGTGCAAGCATACATGTCATCGTATCTGCCAATACAGGTGTCATTATACCTGCCATCGTGCACCACCATCAGCCGAGGGAGGGCGATTATAAGCTAAGATCCAAGAGGCTTACAGTCAGGAGGAGGCAGATGCGCATGAACCAGTATATCCAGTAGTGCTGTAGGTGTGTACGGGGTACAAACAGGTGGTCAGGGATGGTAAAGATGTGTCTCAGAAAAGAGAATGAGTCTATGGTCCCAGCATAACTGATAACTGTACGCCTGCTCACTTTCAAAACTGTATGTATTTGGATGATCAACGGTACGGCAACTCTCATCTAGGAAAGGGTGATACATTCCTCCTGAAACCTGGAGAAAAAACCCATCAGCGGCATCGTAGGGGTGAAGCTTATTAGTGTAAAAGAAACTATTTGTGAGTTACCTGCAGTCTGGGCGTGTGTCTTACCTACTGTGCCAGCCATTGATGGGTGTGTGTGTGTGTGTATGTATGTGTGTTTGTGTGTGTGCGTGCGTGCGCATGTGTGTGATGGAGAGACAGCATGAGAATTCAATGACTATGCAAACTGAACAAAGGCCATCAATGAACTAAATTACTAAAATAACTAAAATTGTTACATAACTAAAGTAATTTTCTTTTTTAAAAACCATTCTGAATGGCGACAGGCTTTGTCAGGAGATTTCAGTTACACTAAGAGGAAAAAAAAAGCGATTTTACAAATAACCTTGAAAGACAATTGGTCTTAAAAAAACGCCCTTGGGTCCTCACTGTTCTCATTCACTACAGGATAATGACGTGAGGATTCATTTGATGAAAACCTGCAAGAAGCTTCTGGGAAAAAGACATGGCGTAAGCACAAAGTGGCGGTGCTCTGACCCCAATACGGGAGGAACCTGAGGAAGGAAGTGCAAGATGTATTTGCAGATTGTAGGTGGGTTGGTAGATGAGGCTTCTGAGCAAAAGAAGCAGCCATGTTTGTAGCTTTCTGTGAGCTGATCTCTACTAATAAAAAACCCCACACATTTTAGGTTTTTAAGTTATAGTCAATTCAGGCTCAGAGAGAAAGAGTTTGGTAACATGGATGCTGTCCCCTTTCCTGAAGCATCTACCGAGAGATGTTGATCTTCTGCATAGGACAGGCCTTGGGCCCACAGAGCAGGTGGATCATTTATTTTGTGTGGTGTTTGCAACCCCTGAAGACTGCTAAGTCTTTCAAGGAAGTCTTTCATTAGAAAAGAATTTCACACTTACAGGAACAGGTGATTGAACTAAAATACAAATAGCTAGTAGATGAGCTAGCGTTTTAACTCACAGGATCTCAAATGATTGTAAAATGAGTGCACCCAACTTTAAAGTGAATAGTTTTTAATTAGTTTGAAGCAGGAGAATGCAAAGGTACTGAAAACATCTATGAAAGAGGAGGTTGAGGAAAGGCAGTAGGTGCTTTACTCTACAATTCTGCTAAGAACTAGCTCTGTTTGTTGTTTTTCCAAAGTATTGCCTCCAACTATTCCGGAAAAGATAATGTGGCAAATGCAGACAGTCATTCGTATCGTTGTGTTTTATTGAGCAGAAGTATTTCTAACTAAAGTATTAATGGTTTACGAAAGCATTGCATCTTAAACTTTAAGAGGGGAGCTGGGTGTACGTGTCTTGCATGAACTGCTATATATGATGTTTCTTTATTTGCTCTAAGGGGCTTCACTTCCACTCAGTCTTAAATTACTACCAAGTCACAAGGATACTGACTATTTCCCTTTCTTTTTTCTTAAAGTTTATGTATTTATTATGAGAGAGAGACCATGCATGGGAAGGGGAGGGGCAGAGAGAGAGGGGGAGAGAGAGAGAATCCCAAGCAGGCTCCATGCTGTCAGCACAGAGCCTAACCTGGGGCTCTATCTCACGAATTGTGAGATCATGACCTGAGCTGAAATCAAGAGTCAGTTGCTCAACCAACTGAGCCACCCAGGTGCCCCTCTATTTCTTTTGAGTGTGTAATTCTTTTTGACAAAAAGAAATATATGATTCCAAATTCTCTATGAAAGAGCATTATCGATTTAGAAAAATAGTAGAACATTTAAAAAATTAAAATCCAAATTTTGTTGAAAGGATGTCTAACTTTATTAAGATGCGTGTTTCATTTTTTAGAAAGAAACTATGACTAATAAAATATAAATGGATTTTTCTCTAGGGAGGCAGTTGAAAATTCTAAAAATTTATTTCTGCCATTAATTTCTTACCTCAAATTATTATTACACACTTGACTATGGAGGCTTTGCATTTTGATCAATGAGGATTTACTTTTCTTTAGAGAATAGCTTAGACACTTTACTACCCTAATAACCTCCTCGTGACATTCTCTTACACAAAATATTGTAGATAAAAAGAGCTGCAACTGACTGGGGCCTATCTGTAACTCATTCAGAACTGAAAATGAGGAGATTAAAATGTTCCTTATTCATGAAACAAGGGAAAAGGCAAAACCAGAAATTTGTGTGTTCAGTAAAAGGTCCCTTTTCTTATTTTCAATTCCATTTCTTTTTAAAAAAATTTTTTAAACCTTTATTCATTTTTGAGACACAGAGAAAGACAGAGCACGAGTGGGGGAGGAGCGGAGAGAGAGGAAGACACAGAATCTGAAGCAGGCTCCAGGCTCCGAGCTGTCAGCACAGAGCCCGACGCAGGACTCGAGCTCATGCACTGGGAGATCATGACCTGAGCCAAAGTCAGATGCTCAACTGACTGAGCCACCCAGGCATCCCTTCAATCCCACGTCCGTAGATAAGACATGAATAATTTCCTTACGTGCAGCTTTTTAAAACGATCCACTATAAGTATAAATAGTATATTTTTCTCTGTTTGTACTTGCAAGCCTGGATAAGGAGGGTGAAAATGACTTCTAGCTTTTGTATGTGAACAGAGTTTGCAAGACAATAATAGGGAATATGTTTGATGTGCCCCCAGAAAGGTTTGCCCTGGCATGCTAGTACTGGTGGGGGTGCTCATCGTTGAGGGCTCATGGCTCACCAAACTCATTTCTTCTTCTTGGGAAAAGAAGAATGTGTGTAAGCCAATACATGGTGGTTGCTCCTCACATGGGGCTATTTAAATTTAAATTACTTGTAGTTAGATAAAATTTAAAAATCAATTTTTTAGTGGTACCGGGCAGATTTCAAGTGCTCCAGAGCCACGCGTGGTAGATGTCTACCATTTTGTACGTGTAGAAACAGAATATTTGTATCATTGCACAAACTGTTGGGCGATACTGAGCTAGATTCCATTTCTGTCTCCTTTCTAGTTATTGAGCTCTAGTCAATGAAATGTGAGAAGTTATGTGTACCTGACCTTCAAAACTCCTAATCAATCTTTTCACTATCTTTCCCCTCTATGGTAAATTCTGAGTCATGGATTGCAAAGAGATGATCTACAATTATTAAGAGCCTTAGTGAGTGACAGAGGTCAATCAGACATCACAGGTGACCTTGACTCAGTGTTCAGCAAACATCAGATTAAGGGAATAGTGTTTCACTTATTATTTCAGATGGCTTCTGAGCAAGTGTCATCAAGTTGAAAGAAATATGGGGTTGGAGGTGCAAGGGAAAAAAATAGGAATATTACTCTAGGAAGAAATTTGGGGATATTTCTACATAAAAATAGATGAAAAAGTCTAGTGCATTTTTAGAAAACTGTGAGAAGTGAGAAGTCTGGGCTAAAAATTGAGTTTCAAACACCCTTGAAATCTCAAACTTGCACCTGCAGAAAGTTATGTGTCCCCTATTAGGGCCTTGTTCCAAATCCTAATTTCAGCTGTCGCAGTCATGGATAAAGGATGGGGGGGAGGGGTTCTCCTAGAGAGCAGTCCAGAGCCACAGAAAGCATCAGATGAGTGAGGTCCTTTCAGAAAATAAGAATGAGAGTCTACTCAAGAAACTTCCCCCAGTGCTACCACAGGGCCATCTCACACTGCCTGGCTGGCAGGATCCCATCCTTGCTAGGGGCCAGCCACTGCGTACGGCTCCCATTCTTTCCTTTTACAAATGGGAGCTTCCTTCACTGGAGCCCTAGCCTAAAGTCTCTGTTGAATGTTGCAGATAGCTTGCCTTTTAGGTCATAGGTCACCAGATAACAGAGAGTCACTTCCAGAGCTGATCGAAAGCACTAAGCCTTACCTGGAATCCTGGCCTTTAAGCTGGACTGAGTAATCAGATGGGATTTGTATAGTCTCCCTTCAAAATTCTGGCCCCATTTAGTCCAATGTCCCCATTTTTATCAGTGAGGAAAATAAGTCACTTAGAGGATGGGTCTAAGACCACATACCAGACTCAAAAATAGATTCCAAGTTGCTAGACGTAGAGTGTGGTACCCTTTCCGCAATTCTCTATGTGGATTTGTTCTAACCTTACCAGCGAAAGTGTCCAGGGTATCTGCACGGTATTGGCACGAAAGAAAGTAACTTACAAAATGATGTGATATTTTCCAAAAGCATTCATTTAAAATAATAAAATATTTCCATATTAAGATAAATTAATTACAAGTTGATATTTTAAGATTACATAGAGGGGCGCCTGGGTGGCTCAGTCGGTTAAACATCTGACTTCGGCTCAGGTCATGATCTCACGGTTTGTGGGTTTGAGCCCTGCTTCGGGCTCTGTGCTGACACAGCTAGCTCAGAGCCTGGAGCCTGTTTCAGATTCTGTGTCTCCCTCTCTCTCTGACCCTCACCTGCTCACACTGTCTCTCTCTCTCTCTCTTAGAGATAAATAAAAACATTAAAAAAAGATTACGTAGAATATTTAATGTCATTATGAATTGTAATCATTGATCACTTTAAAACACATGGAAGTGATTAAAGGAATTTTTAATATCTGATTCTATAGTGTCATGACAAATTCTTCCATTGATACTCTTCCAAGAAATACTTCCTATCATTTAACTAAATCATCTTTATATTTATCTTCTGTATTTTTTTTCCTTCTCTGACAACTTTCATTGTACACATTTAGGATCCGCAGTTAGCGATACTGTGGGTAAATTCATCACACTCTACTGTTACTCTGTTCTGAGATACAGAAGATAAGAAATGACTATATCAATTGACATTTTAGACAAAGATTCATATTAGAAGTCAGTTAGGAGTCATTTAGTCCATTCCACTCACTCTACAGATAAAGAAATTGGATAGTCACCAATAGAGCCTGCTACATAACCCGGGATCAAGAAATGTTTGCTGAAAAATATGAATAAAGCTGTTTTTCACTCCACATTATCCAACCTTTAATGAAAATATCACAGGAATGGGACTTCCTAACTGTCATGACCGTCCATTTCATATATGTGATCTGTTAACTATAACAATTATATTAAACATATTTTTACTTGGAAAAGTTAGTCCATAACTGCCGCTGGCCATGTCTCACTTTGAATAATCCCTCTCACGATATTGTTCTGGCCCCTAGAAAGTATAATTGCAATTTTCTTCTTTCAATGGAGTCTCCTCTGTTTTGTTGTATGTAGGGGCAAATGTTAGTGCGGCTTCCTCAAGTGGAAAATCAGAATTGGATTTGTTACTCTCCTTAACCAACTTTTGCATATTTCATCATTCTTTCATTTTTGTCAATTTTTATATCTGTCCTTAACCACCATGGGTAATCTGAACCCAGGCCAGAAAAACCAGGCCCCATGGACCCTGAGATCTCACCCTGAGAAATGGGTTCTTGTTCATTTACTGGTGGATGGATTCTTCTTGGTACATAGTTCCTCGTTTATATTAGTAACTCATGTTGTGATAATACTCTATGATAATTTCTTAAGAAGTCATAATAACTTAGGACAATGCATTTCAAGTTTCTCCCTGTGGAAGAAGAGGAATCTTCCTTATGTTTTGTAATTTCTCATGTGCATTTCTAACTAGCTCTTACTTCATATTGTCTTCCTTTATTAGGACTTGCATTGTTCTCTCTCACCACATTAAATTCAGTTTATTTTATTCTCTGCATTCTAGATCATCAAGCCATATAATCATGGAATTCTGAAGCACTTACAGAGTTTAGAATATTAACTTCTCTACTATGAAGTATTCTTTTAATTATTTCCCTTTCTCCTTGGGGTCCCATGTTTTGAAAGATTTTTGTCTAAATATATCCATTTGTTCTAGCAATCTTTACATTGTTTTCCCATCTTTTTCTACCAGTGACATATACACTGCTGCTCAGAACTTCTCATCAGCACAAGACAATAGTGCCACAGCAGCAAGGTGATAAAATTCTTGCCAATAGGGGAAAAAAAAAGAGAAAACCAACCAAACAGTAAAACCGAATGTTTCCATAAGCCCCCACAGTGTTATCTTGAGTGAGTGCAGGTTTTCCATTAGGTTATTTGAGATGTTGAAAATAGCTCACAGAATACTTCTTTAGATAACCCCTCAAAATCAGAAAGCTTTGGGCCGTGATTTCCCGGCTGCATCCAATCCTTTTGTTTCACAAGTGAGCAATCTGAGACGAAAGTCAAACTGCCAGTGAGGGATGGACCATCTCCCAGTTTTATTTTGATTCAGAATTCCTGTGGTTTCCATTATAGCACATTTCCCATTTCCTGTCTTCAGGGAGGTATTGAATAAGCCCCCACCCCCACCCCATATTCACCATATTCCTATGCCTGCCACCAGGTCCCCAAAGCACCAGATGACTTTTAGACTCTTTAGAAATATCCTTAAAAAGTATGATTAAGTCCAACTCTGTAACTTGGACTGACTTGAACATTTTCTGCATCTGACCCAGTTCTGTATAATACACCACCATATTCTGAAATGGGATATCATAGGCCTGAGAGGGCCTTTGCCTTGGGCTTCTATCCACTTGTTTTAATAAATACTTATAAAGTTGTCTGTTACCATCTTGACATACTCACTGAATCCTCTCGACAGCCTCATGAGGCGAGTACAATTATTATTTCTACTTTCATATGGGGAAACTGAGTCCTGGAGAAGGTAAGAGCATTCCTGGAAATCATGTAGCTTCCTAGTAACAGAGTTTGTAATGAGCCCAGCCACAGTTCATATGCTTTAGCAGTCCACCATGGTGCCTGGCTTCTTACAGACTAAATAGTCTGTGGTTAAGGGGATGAGGAAAAATAAGGACACCTCAGAACTGGCTTCATCTTTGAGTTCAGGCCTTGAGGATTACAGAGGTCAAGGCCTGGGCAATTACACTTGTGCTTCCTGCCACTTACTGCTTGGGGCCAACGCAACAAAAATGTTATCAGGAGGGCAATTCTAGAATCCTCTCTGAGGATCTGAAATCATTGGGGGCACATCAGTATGGTTCATCTTTGATTAATACTGTGTTATTTTACTGATTTATGGGATTCTGATGGGTTTGGGGAGTTGCTCATATATTAGCCATGGACAAGGAGCCCTGCTCCCCACCCTTTCCCCTCCAGCAAGATGTAATTATTATCCATTCATCTTAATTCTTGCTTGTCAATCACTATCCATGGGAAGAAGTTTTAACATGTTGATTCATCATTTTTCCTATTTATCCTGACAAATTGTAAAGAACACAGGGCACTATTTTTCCTTTTTTGACAATAAATAACCGAAAAGTAACATTAGCATCCAAATCACTCCTGCACCAGAGTATGTAATCACCAAACTACAAAACACAGAATTCATCTTCCATGAACGAGCAGGGCCACTGTGCTCTTGGTAAAATTATCCGTGATTAAAAAGAGGAGATTTCAAACTGGAATAACATGCTGAGGATGGAAGTGTTGACCTCACTTTGGATTTTTATTATTTGCACAGAATTTTTATTTGCTTTTGCTTTCCCCAGGAGCCTGCACGTTAGAGGAAAGCCAAATGTATTATTGATGCTTTGGTGGGGAAAGAAATGTATTCCTCTAAAGGGTGTTCCTTTAAGTCAGAGTTTGTTACCGCCCCCCTCTTCAGCAGTCTTTGGGGGCTGTAGATACATCTGCTCGGAGACTATTCCAGCTGCCCAATCTTTAATAAAACAACTGGTGGACAATTATTTCATTTACTCCCTACTGCTGTGTGACATTGATTCCTGTGGCTTTCAGGCTCGAATGCACCGAATTGGAGGAGACTACGACAGTAACGTGGCCACAAGGAAGTACATTGTTCGTTCTGTAAAGTGTATTGGGGATGACAGCTTCCTTTTGTTGGGATGTGTGTTTCGCTATAGAACTAGTCAGGGTAAAGGAGAGGCTAGTCCCCTTGGGCCTGTGTTTCAAGAAGAAGAAGAAGGAATAATTGAAAAACATTGTGTGGAAATGTCCTCTTCTTTCTCGGCTGTTATGTCTTCCAGGATCTGTTTGTTTGTAAACATCAGTCATCTTTTGAAATATTATATAAGTGATTTCTTACAGCTGTCAGTTAATTCATTTAAGTACCAAAGGCAGTGCACTTGAAATTTAATAACAGTTGGGAGACCTATCAGCAAAACATTCTACATTTTTCTTTCTCTTTAGGGTCATCATAATTCCATCCAGAGTTCAGTCAATTTAGAGGATAAATTACATCCCTGTAAACTCCAGAAGGGCTCAATGAGCCCATTTGGTCATTATCATCTTGCAGCATCTACCAAGTAGCACTTCTCCACTGGGAAAAATGTCCCAAAGAAACAAAATGAGCGACTATAAACTACCTGAGTAAGGTTCTTCACTTTAGTTGAAGACTTTTGCATAATTAATGAATGACAATTATTATAATCAAGTTTTGTTTCTTTGAATAATAGCTTACCAAATTAATTAGTAGAAATTTACTCCAGTCTGCAAGCTGAAGAAAATTGTGTACAAATTATGCAAGTCTCTGAACATTTTCATCCATTTTATCATATACACAATTACTTAAAATTGCCTTAATCTTTGTTCTTTATTATCTTGGGAGTTATTTAACTCCCAAAGCTATTTCCTTGGTTAGAAAATGCAAGTCCTGCTCATTAAAAGGCAAAATAATTGTATTTTTCTTTGATAGTATAATTTCGTTTTGATGAATGAACACTTCTGTCATTATCTGGGCCAAGGTTAGTATAAGAAAAGATACCACAGGAAATTATTCTTTCTGGAACCCTGCATACCAAGACTTACTGGCAGCTTCCTTGGCTCTTTCTAACGTGTCACTTTGAATTTTAATGGCAAGTAGGAAAAGGAGAGAAGAAAGGAAAATTGCCAGATTCTGTAATGATAATAACAACAGTAGGGTCTGGACTGACTTCTAGTTCTCGTGGCTTAACTAGGGGAATGAATTTATAACCCACTTTGCCAAATTAGGGGCTGGAAAAAAGTTTAGATGGTTGTAGATATCACTGTATGGTCAAGAAATAATGAGGAGAATGATATCAATTTCTGTGTGTATCAAAATCACTAAGGGAGTGATTTGAGTTGGGATGTTTGGGGTTCATTTTAAGAGACCCATCCCATAATAGCTTGAGCCATAAAGAACATGTGGTGTCTCACAGTCTCCAAGCACAGTGGACCTTTCACATCTGGAAGGGGAAGATCTCTGGGTGTTTCTCTGGTCCTTTGCAATCTATTTCTTTCCATTTACATGCATTCTCTACTTCTTAGCTATGACAAAGCCCTTACCCTCATTCTGCAGACTTTCCTAGATCTTTCCTAATCTTTTCTGTGAGTATCTGGTGGGGTTCATGGGGAAAAAGCCTGCAGGAAGGTGTGGACCCCTCTCTATTGGTGGCTCTCCTACCCTGGGGGCCTCACCCTTTGTCAGTGCACGCAGCCAGCCTCTGCCTACTCGCCCATCACCCCAGCTGAACTCTGCTCACTGTGGCCCCCCTGCATCTTGTCCATTGCATCTAATATATATTAGAAATAAAGTGATGCTGATCTGGAAGAAGAACTGTTCTTAAGATCCTGTGCCAGGATCACCCAGAAAATTTGTTTTGGGAATAAGCAAATGAAGGATATCATCTGATTTGATGAGGGCTATTTTACTGATTCAGAGCTCTGTGGTACGCAGCATGGTGATGTACATAGAGGAAAGCAACGTTTGCTGTTTGTGTTAGGATAGGAACCACAATCTTCTGATAGGAGATGAGTACACAAAGTTATAATTCACTCATCTTGGCAGCACAATTACCATATTTCTTTTTTTACACTGCTGCTTTGAGCATAAGGAAAAATTTAAGAGAAGTGCTCTGGCCAATGAGCATTTTCTCTGGTAATAGGCGTAAAAGTCAGTTATCCTTGGCCATTGGTATTGGTTCTGATTTTTATAGCAACACATTTCCAAGTAGGCATACTAGGAGTCTATAAATCATGAAGCAGAGGAGTTCATTTTGTTAGTGTAATTTAAAGAGGTCCTACCATCATTTTTACTGTGCGTAAAATTTAGTAATTGGTAGGGTGACCATACATCTAAACTTCTCTGGGACAGTTTCAGTGTATGCTTATTGTCCTGCTTTAATAATTAGTAGCTTCTCAACCATTCACTTTCAAAAGTGTTCTAGCTTGAATGATGAATTATACGGCTGTGGCAGCTGTAGCAGAAGCTCTGACTGTAACTAACTTACCAGCAGACTTGTCCTAACTTTTAATTACAGGCCATTCGTCTCTCCTAGACTGTGCCTCTCACACATGAGAATCTGTACAAACTTTAATTAGACAAGTCCTTTTCCAATAAAAGAAATTAGAAGTGACTCTAATTAATTGAAGGAAGGAATGTATTTCTCTGGCACAAATAATCTTTGCCGTTGGCATATCAAAAATGGAACATCACTGGCCTCAACCAGACTTGAAAAAAGGGTCTCCAACTTGGTTTTTAACTCATCAGGCATTCCTTAATTGGTGGACCCCCAGAAGTGTTTAGGTCAATTGTATTCTTCTAGCCAATGATGTTAAGGTACGCATGGAGAAACAAAGAGAGAAAGACAGTATGATGTATTATCAGTGGGCAGGGAGTAAACTATTTCTCTGAAGAGTTCAAAGTAAAGGGAGAAGAGCTATTTTCAGCAATCTTTTGAACCATTTGTCTGCGAGGGATAATATAAGAAGGTTCTTTGAAGTTTTCTTTCAACCTTATAATTATATGTCACATACTTTCAATGTGGATCAATGTTGAAAAACTCTCTCGGACAGTGATTGATGGTTTTCTCCTCAGAGATCTCTTGAACAGAAAATATGGAACATTCCTCGGAACTCCTCATGCTTTAGCAAAAGGTCTCCAAAAGGTCTTCCTTGGTGTCATCAGAAATCTCTGTATCTCTAGGTCGATTTTGTGATTTACACCTGACAGTAATGATCAAAAATATTTCTTTGCTTTCTGATTGAAATCTTTTATATCGAGATGTCAATTATTATTTATTCTTTAGCCTTTTCTTTTCAAGGCTGAACTCTAAAAATCTCTTTATTTTCTCGTATAATTTTTCTTGGTAAGACCAGATGTCCCTTGGATCTTGCTTTCTCTTGAGGAGTCACTGCTTAAGCTGGGCACAATATTAGAATTACTAATTAAAAATGTTTCCCAAGTGTTTAGTTCATTGAAGGAGCTCAATGCTTACAACTCATTCTTGAATAAATGGATGTTAAGACTTCATATGTATCTGTCTTAAGGTAAAACATTCTATGATTCTGTCTTGTAATTTATGTCTTAGTAAAATTTTGACTTCCTTTTTCCATGACCACAGTGCTGGCTCGTAGTTAGCTCATGGTTAAATTAAGCCACATACAGCTTTTCCCATTTGTTCTTCCTTCCTGAACTTGAAGTTTGCCCATTTCAAGAAAAACATAAACTTATTCTGACATCATCCCTGTAATGGGTAAATCATGCTTCCGTGCACAAAATGTAATTAACCTATGTTGTGAGTTTAATAGACTCCATTTATACCATAGCTCTCCTTTATTCGGCCTACAAATGACTCAAAGGAGAAGCAAATGTCTGCTGAGTGAATAAATAGATGAAAGAAATATCTAACAACATTTGGAGTTGCTCCATGGAGAGAAATTATACATGGGATGTGGAACTAAATAAAAATGCCTTTCTTCAGATTCCACATCCTTCTGAAAGAAGAGTGGCCATACTCAGTAGACTTTTCATTTCTGAAGGGTAGAAAGGAGGTGTAGGGGAAGGGAAGATGAATGACAGCTACTATTATTTTCATGCTTGCTGTCCACATAAGTCTCTGAATACTCATAATGCCTTCGTTCTTTAAGTATTACCATCCTCACTTTACTTTATTTATTTTTTTAATATTCATTAATTTTTAAGACAGAGACAATACCCAAGCAGGGGAGTGAGAGAGAGGGAGGGGGACAGAGGGATCTGAAGCAGGCTCCACCCTGACAGCAGTGAGCCTGAGGCAGGACTTGAACTCACGAATGGTGAAATCATGACCTAACCGACGGAGCCACCCTGGTGACCCTATTCTCATTTTATAGGTGAGCAAACACAGGCTGCAGAAGTGAATTAGACCCCCAAGCAAGTAGGACTCTGTATGAAGCTGAAGTTCTCTAACCAGGCCTGGCTTAGAGAGCCCACAGTTGTCACAAAAGCAGAAGCACTTTGTTTCATGACTTAGACAGGTTTGAACTATGGACAAAAGCCCCTGGGACCAATAATGTACTGACATAACAAAAACTCAATGGACACATTGGACGTGGTTCAGGAAGGAAGGCAGGAATCAAGGCAGAAATAGTTTCTTGACACAGACATTTCTCACTTTCCCACACAAATGGAAGCCAGTCATGGTGCATGAAATCCAAACAATACATCATCATGCTGCATAAATAATAAGGGTTTAATTTAGGACTCGTTGATATCATAATTGATTGTAGATTTTTTCTTAGGGTAACAGGAAGTGTCAATACCCTAAAGAAGATGATGAAGGCAGTTTATAAACAGGTACCTCAGAAAAAGCTTCCCAGAGAATTCCACCCGCCAGAGTCTTTTCTCTAAGTCCCATATGTAAGGAAAAGAACGCGTCAATCTGAACTGATAGAGTAACCTTGAGTCTAAATTCCTATATTTTTATCTATATCTGTTAGTTGTGTCTTCTGTGACTTGGGATATAGATGGAAAAATGTTAGATGATTTCCTGCTGAGCAGCAAAAAGTATGGGGCAGTAAAAATACAAGACAAGAAAGAATTTGTTGGATAAAGAGATGATGATCATTATGTCAGCAGAACTTGGAAAAGAAGCTCTGAATAAGTAATTTACACATTCACCAAATACAGTGTGCTCTGAGTTGAGAAAAACAGTACAAGGCGAAAATCCTCTTGGACATATGATCATTGTCCTCCAAAAATCTAAATGAAAATGAGACAGCAGTTTAGATCAGCCTATAAATGAGTGCTGAAGAGAGGAAGAGATGCAAATGAGAGCAGAGGGCTCCAGAGGTAGACTATCTCCCAGGGACAGAGAATCTCTGCAGACATTCACCACTGGGGAGGGACACGTGGGCCACACCTTACTCATTTGCAAAGAGTAGAACTGCTTGTTAGAGGCCAGGGATCCAGTCGAGCCTGGAGGCTTGTTTTCCTTGGCTCATCCAGCTTTTAAACGTTTTTAATTTAGCTAGAAATATTTAAAAATTGGGAAAGTTTACATCACATTTCCTGAGTTCTGGCTTCTTTTGAAAATTTGTAAGACCTGGTCGTTCTGGGTCTTCACTTCCTCCTGGGCTGCAGCTGTGGAATTTGCATTTGTCACCGTGGTGTGGAAACAAGGGAGAAGTAGGCAGAAATGATAGGCAGAAAGGCAGTTAGCCAGGGGCCTTCAGACTAATCTAAGACAGAGGGTTTCCAGGGGGAAAACTTTGAAAAGACAAGTTGGAGCCAAGCTGAGAGCATATTGAAGGTCAGGATAAGCAATTTGGGTTTCATCTGATAGGTCCTTCATGCCGCACTCTCAAAGAATATTTTTATTTTGTGATGTGTACTGAGGTGTTCTGAGGTTAAGTCGAATAATGTCAGACTTTCAATTTGTTAAAAAGCAAATGAATGAGTAGAGATCTCCCCCCCAACTTTTTGCAATTTTTCCATCCAAAATATTTTCTTTAAGTATTTGGTACCCACTGTTAATCTGCTAACAAAGGTTTGTCAAAGTCAACCTACAAAAAGAGAGCAAAGGATTATTTATCCCCAAATGTTGAATTGGCTCATTGGGTTTAGTGTAATAGCTTTTTCTTTCTTGAGAACTTGTCCTCATAGTTTATACTTTGTATTACGTAGTCACAGAGTCTGCTACAAATATTATTCAACTTTAATGATTATTTCATGATGTTTTGGTAAAAAGTGTGTTATTTCCCTGGGGAAAAGGGGGGGAGGAGTTAAGATTCAGAGCCCCTGCTGAATGCCAGGTGCTGTGCTAAATCTTTACCTGTAATATCTCATTTTATCCTCTCAATAAATGCTGCAGATTTGAGAAGCCAAAGGCTCAGAGAGTACATGTGTCCTGCTCAAGGGGACATAGCTACTAAGTGGAGTGGTGGAATTTAACCCCACATCTATCTGGGGCCAGAGCCCTTATTGTTTTCATTTATGACATTCCTGCAGCAGCATGACTCGCAGATACTCTTCCACTTTAATAAGTTTAAGAATCATGACTGCAGGCAATTGGGAGCCATTGACTAGTTTGTTCTTTTTTATTATAGTTTTTAATAAGCCAGTGTCCTGTATTTTAAAAGGGTGGATTTGGTAGTGCAGTGGAGGATTTTCATAGAGGAGAGCAGCTGAAGCAAGATACTGACACTGATGGATAAATGGTGTCCAAAGGCAATGCAATGCTTCTGAGCCCCCTCTCTCTGGGACTCATATTTACCTAGGAATGAATAAATACATAAGCAAAACCTAGGAACACTTTTAGATATTCCACGCACAACAAATATAAAGTTAGTAACTCAGTATGAAATTGGAAATAAGAATGTTCTCTGGCATCTTTGGGCACCCCCGTCAACTGATGCCTAGGGGATCTGTCTACTTTTCTCCATACCGCCTTCACCTCACCTCTGAGCAGACAGGCCAATTAGAAGGGGATTACAATATATTAGAACTATAGGGTAATGATCTGACTTCACACTCTAGCAGTGATTTAAACTATATAAGTAAAAGGATAGGAGTGTGCTAAACTGAATAATGACCCCTGAAATACATCCAAGTTCTAATCTTTGGACGCTCTGAAGGTTACCTTATATGACAAAAGGGACATTATAGATGTGATTAAGTTAAGGGTCTTGAGGTGAAGGAGAGTATCCTAGATCATCCAGGTGGACCCGGGGTAATCACAATGGTCCTTACATGACGGAGATGTGAGGAGTCAGAGAAGAAGGTGACATGACAATGGAGGCAGAGATTGGAATATGGAGGAAGGAGCCACAAGCCAAGGAGCACAGATGGCCCCCAGAAGCCAAAGCGACAAGAAAACGGATCCTCCCCTCAGGGCCTCCAGAAGGAATCAGCCCTCTGGCACCTTCACTTTAGCCCAGGGAAACTGACGGCTGGTTTCTGAACTGTCAGAATTGTTAAAGAATAAATTTGTGTCACTGTAAGGCACTAAGTTAATGGTAATTTGCTATAGCAGCAACAGGAAAGTAATAAAGGGAGTGATATTTTTCAATGAAGATAAATGAAGAGGAAGAAAAAGATTTGTGAATGAACACCTTTGAATGGTGAAGAGATGGTCAGGGATGATTTCACTAGTTCCATATGTCCGCTCTGAAGAGCAAGCCGTACAAGTCAGGGATCGCCCTCCAGGATAGGGGTACAGCCACAGAAGGATATGCAGAGGGAAGGGGTGTGCGAATTTCCTGGTATTGTCCTTTGTCTTAAGCTTGTGGCAGGTACATGAATATTGGCCGTATATATGCAGGGGCATCTAGGTGGCTCAGTCAGTTAAGCATCTGACTCGGTATCAGCTCATGTATCTTGCGGTTGTGAGATGGAGCCTTGATTGTGATTCTCTCTCCCTCTCCCTCTCCCCCTCTCCTGTTCTTGTGTGCACTCTCTCTTTCTCTCTTTCAAAATAAATACATAAACCGTTTTTAAAAATCAACTTTGGGGGCACCTGGGTGGCTCAGTCGGTTAAGCATCTGACTTCGACTCAGGTCATGATCTCACAGTTCGTGGGTTCGAGCCCCGCATCGGGCTCTGTGCTGACAGCTAGCTCAGAGCCTGGAGCCTGTCTTCAGATTCTGTGTCTCCCTCTGTCTCTCTGACCTTCCCCTGCTCATGCTGTCTCTATCTCTCTCTCAAAAATAAATAAAACATTAAAAAAAAAAATCAACTTTGGATGACGGAGAGAATGACGTTACCAATAAGAGAAACCTAGAACTTTCTCTGGGGGGAAATTGGGAAATATCTAACAGCTTGAGGCACATGTTACTCATCAAATATGGAATACTGAGTAATCTCATTTTTGTGGAGACTTGATCATTCCTAGGAATTTTGTGTGGAGGACAGTTAGAGGTAATGGTTTTATGTACTTACTGTGTGCCAAACACTGGGCTATATGCCTGACCACATTCTCTCATCTTACAATCTAGAGACGTATATTGACAGAGGACCCAATGAAGCCACTAGAAGGCAGGGCGCAGGAGCAGTCAGCTTGGGTTCAGAGCTCTCTCTTCCACATGCTAGGTAAGGCTGGGACCTCAGACAGACTACCTAATGTGTTTGGATCTCTTTCCTCATCTAAGAAATGGGAAAGGCATGGGGCGCCTGGGTGGCTTAGTCGGTTAAGATTCCGACTTTCGCTTGGGTCATGATCTCGCATTCGTGGGTTCGAGCCCCGCGTCGGGCTCTGTGCTGACTGCCAGCTCAGAGCCTGGAGCCTGTTTTAGAGTCTGTGATTCCCTCTCTCTCTGACCCTCCCCTGCTCACGCTGTCTCTCTCTCTCTCTCTCCTAGAAATAAATAAAAACATTAAAAAAAAAAAAGAAATGGGAAAGGCAATAATAGTAGTCCTACAATTACAGTAACTACTAGCTATTGTAACTACTAGTTACTATAAATAACTGTAGAGTTGTTACAAGTAATTAATGAATGAACTCATTCAAAGGGCTTTGAATCCAGCACATTGTACAAATTGGTTAATGATAATTACTATTATTAACAGTTAGAAAACCGGAGACTTGGGTAATTAACTGAACCACGGTGATACAGCTAGTAAACAGTCAGTAGAACAGGAATTCCAACTCAGGCAGGCTGTGTGAACACCAGTGGCTAGAACTAATTCAATTCAATAAGCAGCAAATTCAGTGTGAACGAATCAGTCAAACCAGAATATTTTTAACCCCTTTTGGACTGAAATTATCCTTCTGGTTTGTTGACATTAAAAATCTATTTTTTTTCCTAATTGGTTGTGTTTGATCAGTGAGACAGAATCGTACCTTCTTGATTCTTGTAGAAGAATACAATAATGATCCATAATTTGCTAAAAAATACAGCTGGGGCTCTTCATTATTGCTAAATTACGTTCATTGTATCCCTCAACTGTTGAGAGAGAACTTGAAGGATCCTTAAATGCTTTTCCAAGGGACAAGAAAAAAGCTCCGAGTTTATGCTATTTTGACCTCTTCTTTACCGACCAACTACAGTTACAAATAATATTAGGACTAATGGTGGTGCGCCTGGGTGGTTCAGTTGATTAAGCATCCGACTTCAGCTCAGGTCATGATCTCACCACTCGTGGGTTCGAGCCCTGTGTTGGGCTCTGTGCTGACAGCTCAGAGCCTGGAGCCTGCTTCAGATTCTGTGTCTCCCTCTCTCTCTGCCCCTCACCTGTTCGCACTCTTTCTCTCTTTCAAAAATGAATAAATGTTAAAGATATATAAAAAAATATTGGGACCAATTGTTATTTTTATTAAAAACAACATCTACTCCTGGGTTTCATCTGCTTTTTCCATACAGCATGAGATATTAGCCAAGGCCAAAATCAGCAGGCCACATGGTATGTGCAAAAAAAATTTTTTTTTCAATCTTATTAATTTTCTAATAATTAAGGCTGACATTAAAGGCTTAATTAATAGGATAGTTTTAGAATTTCAAACCACTATGGCAATTTTAATTGAACAGGACATGTTTGGGTCAAACTAACTTTTCTATTTGGAAAAGAGTGACTATAGTTCTTTAACTTACAGAGCTCAATTATTAGCCACTTCCTAGTCTGTAAAAATGCTCACTTTTTTGAAGTGGATACATATTGGAGGAATCCAGATACCATTTTAAACTCTCTTCAAAGAACACAAATTAAATTATGTTTTCTCGTTAACAGATCAGAACAGCTTTTTGTCTTTCCCTTCCTATCACTCCTAACATACACACAAATATGCATATCAAATAAAGTGGTTAACTAGCTGTTGGCTGTTGTGGACTTGAGAAATAATATGGAGCCTGTAAGTTGAAATGAAAGATCATAGCTTTAACAGTACTTATTCCCACTGGGACTTCAATCAACTATAATTTGACCTTTTTCTTGTTATAGCAGCTTTTAAGGCAATATAGTATCAGTTTCTTTTCATTCTTTAAAGCTCTCCAGATGATTTTTACCAAGTTTAGTTTGTGACTGGAAGCTTTAAGAACACCCAAGGATTTACCACTCGAATGAGTCAAGCCCTCACCTTCTTTCCTCTAGTACCATAATGTGCAACTGATTTGGTAGCCTCTGCCATGTCCTTGGACACCTAATTTCCACCGGGTCAGATGCTGTTACAACCTCAGGAACCAGCTGCTCTGAAGAAGGGGGAAACCAAAATAAAGCTCATGATTTGGAGTTTGGAGGATTTTTAGATTCCTTTAGATGTGAGAAACATTTAGGGTAGTCTTGTACTATTAAGAGAATCATCAGACATCATTGAGAGCTAAAAACAGTTCAGTGGAAGGGTGGAGGGCAGAGGGAGGGCAAATGTGATTTTATTCGTGAGTTTCTTTTTGCTGCCAGTGTGGGGAGCTTACTGAGGACGTTTTATTTGCTCCTGTTCACGCCATTGTCTTTCACTGGGGAGAGTATTCTATGTCCTCTTTATTAAAAGAAGCTGCAGTGAAGAGTTTTTATTGCTAAGGGAATGCTTCTTAAATGATAAGCACTGAGTCTTCAATTGCTGATTATTGAAAGCAATGATAAGTTGAAGACTTTAATGTTTTTATTTAGTACTGTAGTAATGGAATCAGTGTTGTGGAAAATATCGCCAATAACCTCCCTCTTTCTCTTGAACCCCCCCCCCAGAAACAAGTCCTATAGAACTTTGCTAACAAGTGTAAATGAAGGGAGACACATTACTAATTTGTTTATCGTATGCTAAGCACAAGAATTGCTAATAAAGTCAGTAATATGACAATCTAAAGAGATGTCCTATATGAAATCTTATTTCTATTTCTTTCCCATAATCCATCTGCCTCTCCCTTTCACCTTTTTTTTTTTTAATATCTGCCTGTGTTCGGAGTGGTGGCGTCTCTCTATAGCATCTACGTATCTATGCAGGCATTTGTTCTGGACTATCTTTTGAAGGCTCTTTGTATAGCAGGTAGCCCGAGAAGATAAGAGATAATGTCTCCCTCTGGGTCAGAGGGCAGATTTGTTTCAGAGCTAATGTAATTAAGTCGTGTCTCCCTCTGGAGCAAAGGTCAAGTAGGTTAGCTTATACATTCTTTCTATAAGATTGAGGGGTTCCTAATCTTAGGGCGCCTCAGATGCACTGTATGCACGGCATATACCTGAGGCTGCCTCATTGCTCCTCCAAAACGTGGGGGACACAGAGAACCAATGTGAACATGAAGCTCATGCTGCCTGTATGCTGTGAATGATAATGACCTTCATCTCTGACCTGGGAATCCCATTTCTCCTGCTGGCATCGGTGAAACTATGGAAGCCCAACTTGTTGAAAGCAGAGTAAAGTTACAGCTCCTTTTCTAGTTTATTCTCTTTGTTGTCATTATATGTGATTCTTCATTCCCTGATTTTGGAATGGAGGCCTCTAACGCTTTTCTCAGAATCCCTCTGACCCAGGGTATGTGCACAGTCTCTCGCTTGTGTTAATTAACTCAGTGGGGAGAATCCTTTTACAAAGTGTACATACATCAGATCATCACATTTACAGTTTGTCTTATAATTTTATTTGTCGCTAGTATCTCGATAAAGCTGGAAAAAAAAAAAGACTGAAGACACTGGTAAGTCACTTAGAATGGAGAGCGGCACCTTCAGGCCAGTGGTGGTAATGGCGGGGAGTCCTGCACCTGAAAGACCGAATGTAATAGGCTGAAAATCTCTGAAAAAACCCGGGCAGTAGGGGAACCCTCCGTCCCCCAGTGTATACGGTGATTATCTCTTGTACACAGACTGTTGAAATGCTCTAACACAATAACGGGAATTTAGTTTAAATAAATTTCTTGGTCATAGAAGCAAAAACAATAATGTTTGTTACTCACTTTGGAGGTTTGGGGACAGGGAAGGAAGTTCTCGAACCATGAAGCAATGCATGTTATTCCTTTATCATTAGCATCACCTAGCAGCTTGTTAGAAATGCATAATCTCGGCCCCAGCCCCTAGTTACTGAATCCCACTCTGTTTTAGCCACGTGCTTCCCCAGAGGATTCACATGAAAGTCAAAGTTCAAAGGAGGAGTTCTGGAAGAGTTGGTCTGGCCGTAGTTTGGCTAATCCGATGCCCAGTCCTAGTCCTCGTATGCCATGCCCCTGGGGAAACCAAGGCTTAGTAAATGAGAATGTACAGGACTCTGAGCTGAAGGATATAGAAAATTATAAAATGACAAGCAATCAGGACCCCAGACCAAAGGAACAAACCATACCCTTCCCAGAGAACAGACCAGAAGCAGCAGCAAAACTGCCTGATGGTAAACTTATGACTCTGTGTGGTCTGTGACTCAGCTGTACCTTTAAGACTCAACTAAGCTAGCAGCTCAACTATAAGTTCAAGCCCAGATTGGACTCTGAGGCATTTTTTGGCTTTGGTTTTTAAAACCGCATATAAGCTCCTTGCTCCAAAACCCCATTCCACAGGGCTTAATATCTCTCTGCCGGATCATGTCTTTTCCTGCCTTGCCTTGCAGGAAACTCTGCTTAAACTTCACTGTGTCTCAAAGTCTTCATTTTTCCTCCATTACCTGCTTATGCTCTAAAGACTGGAATAGGTCAAACGCCCACTTTTCCAGCCTCTTTTGAATCTTGGGGACAGCCACATTACACAGTTACGACTGAGAAAATACAAGTACACTCTGCTAGTGCTGCCTCTTCATGGCCCTGTTTCTTCTGGGCTAGAATGCAGGCTTCCTGGCTGGAGCATGAGCAACCATCTTGTGACCATGAGGCTATACTCATGAAATCAATGTGAAGAGATCTGCAGAAGCATTTCAAAAAATAACGTACCTCTGGTCGTTTTGCTAAGAGGAAAAGAACATCCTATCTCTTTAACCAAGTCACCTAGTAAATCTGTTCATCGTGGCTAAATGCAATTCTAATTAATAGAGCCAACATAACAAGTGGCTAGGAGCACAGGCCCTGGAGTAGGAAAATAATGGCATGTCAACTCCCGATTTCAGCACTTAGCAGCTGTATGATTCAGCCTCAACTTCCTTACCTACAAAATTGAACTAATAGTAGTATTTGTCCCACAGGGTTGTTGTGGGTTTAAATAAAACAAGATATGGAAATCTCTTACTATTGACTGGCATGGAGAAAATACCCCCCAAATATTATCAGTATCGTAATGATTACACTTGCTAATAATAACACTTGTCATGTGCCCACCATTTGCTAGGTGCCATTGTAAACATTTAAGAACACTAATCCAAGTCACAATGGGTATGTATTTATCCATTTTATTTTATTAAAATATATTTGAGTATAGTTGACACACAATGTTCTGTGAATTTTAGGTGTACAACATAGTGATTCAACTATACTATATGTTGTGCTATTCTAACTAATCTCAAGTGTAGCTACTATCTGTCACCATACAATGCTATCACAATACCATTGACTATACCCCCTATGGTGTACCTTTTATTCCCATGACTTATTCATTCCATCATTGGAAGCCTGTGTCTCCTACTACCCTTTACCCATTTGGCCCATTCCCCACTGCCCTCCTCTCTGGTAACTATCAATTTGTTCTCTGTACTTATGGGTCTGATTCTGCTTTTTGTTTGTTTATTTGTTTTTCATTTGTTATATTTTTTAGATTCAATATCTGAGTGAAATCGTATGGTATTTGTGTTTCTCAGTGTGACTTACCTCTAAATCCATTCATGTTGTCACAAACGGCATGATCTATTGTTTGTTGTGGCAGCATAGTATTTTGTGGATGTTACATCTTTCTTATTCATTTGTCTATCAGTGGGCACTTAGGTTGCTTCCACATCTTGGCTACTGTAAACAATGCTGTAATAAACAGAGATATGTCATTCTAAATTAGTGTTTTAATTATCATTGGGTAAATACCCAGTAGCGTGATTACTGGATCATATGTCATTTCTGTTTTTAATTTTTTGAGGAACCTCCATACTGTTTTCCACACTGGCTGCACCAGTTTGCATTCCTGCCAAACGTGCCCAACGTTCCTTTTTCTCTCTTCTCTCTCCAACACTTCTTGCTTCTCGTGCTCTTGATTTTAGCCATTCTGACAGGTGTGAGGTGATGTCTCATTGTGGTGATGTCTCATTGTGGTTTTGACTCGTATTTCCCCACTGAAGAGTGCTGCTGAGCATCTCTTCATGTGCCTGTCAGCCATCTGCAGGTCTTTGTGTTTATCCATTTTAAATGAGTGAATTCGGACATTGCTGTTCTGGGTGTGCTAGGTTACATACCGGTCAGTTTTCTACCTCAGACTTCGTTCGGTTTCTACCTCAGGACTTCATTTAGTCAAGGCCTGGGGTTTCGTAGCTTGCTTGAGTCTTCAACTGTTGCCAATGTGACCTGCACTTTCGGAAGGTCTGTCTATCAGGGGTCTCATTTGGTGAACTGGAACTTTCCCGGAAATGTAGAGTCTCTGTGTGTGATCGGTTTGGGCCCAGGATCAGGTCGGTTGGGCAGAGGGTGTCCACCAATGATGGGTCTGCAGTGGGAAAAATGAAGTCCTGACGCATTTCCTAAACTTCAGTGGAACAGAGAAGTTACTCCAGATGAAATCCTTTATTTTCTAATTTCCTCTTTTCTCTGTGAGGAGAATGAAGGGCTGGCTGGTCACTGTCCTTTGTCTGTGACTCATATTTATGGGCCTTTAATCATCACTGTGGTTTTCCCTGGGGGAATTTCAAAGTCTCCTCTTTTTTCTCTCCCTGAGAGCTTATCATCGAGCATTCGGTCCTCCGGAAGCCTGGGATTCTTTCCTCTAGGCTCTTCCCATGCTTCACTCATTCTCATCCTTCAGGGCTTAGCTTAAAGTTTAAACCACATTCCCCAGAGAGGCTGTCTCTGCTTCTTTTCTGACAGAACCCCAGTCATTAGGAGCCCACAGGCTCTGCGACCACAACTGCAGAGAGAAGGTGCCAAGTTCACCTAAGTGCTCATGCTCTGTGTGTCACGATCAAAGACTTGGGTGGCAGAGCATAGGTCCCACACCGGCACTCTGTCAGAATCTCAGAGAATCCATTAGTTCCTACTTTCGAGGGCAGAATTCATAACGTGTGCCAGTCTCAGTCAGAGAAGGGGTGCCTCAACACGTTAAGGAGCTACACACGTGATAATTATCATCTCCACATGGGTACACAAAGGAGGGTCATTTCCAACACAGCGACTAGCGTGTGGAAAGTTGCAAATCATATACTGTCTGAGGGATCGCGTAGGGAGTTCCCTGACTGATTCCATGATGTTGAAGATAAAGTCATAAAGATAAATCGAGGCCGGATGACAGATAATCTTGAATGATGATATTCATTGAATGCATGACTTCACACTTTATTTCTGAAATTTTAGGACACCTTGCTAATAGAAGCTGAAAAAAAAAAAGAGTAATGAGAACTTTCTGAGATGCTTTCTCCATGCATGAGAGTTGACTTCATTCTGTGTGGGGGGCAGACAGACTTCCTTCAGTGTGGAAAGACACGTCAGCTACACTGGGATGGTGAGTTTGAGTTTAGTCCTGTAGGCGATAGTGAATCTCTGGAAGGATTTGACTAGAGAAATGGCATCCTCCCTAAGATTAAACCCAGGAGACTGAGGATGCATAGAAGTGTGACTTTTACTCCAGCTTTAGGATTCCCTTTGACATATCTGTGTTTATGAAAAGCGTATCACAATACAAGTTCTGGCAGTCCTCTCCTGGGTATTCCATCAGTTCACAATGTTAATGATAATGGAGTGATTTCATTTATGCCAAAACGAAAGACTTGAAATTAAATTAGTGTAAAGAAACCTCGTCATGGTAGAAATCAAACGAGTGTGGAGTCTGATCCAAGCTTCGCATGTTTGGAAATGCAGCACCAAAGGCCAGCCAGTGAAAGTTAAGTTAGTTTGTTCCTCTGGACTAAACTTTCCCCGTTTAGTGCTTCAGGTCATGTTCTGTGAGGATTGATGGTGTTTTCTCCCAACTGTGTCAACATCGCAGAGTTACCCTCCTGTCTCTGCCCTCACTATGGAGAGATGAAAAAGGCAGGGAACAGAGCAGCAGAACAGAGCAATTAGATGCCAGGTCTGGTCCCCAATCTGGTCTCCACTTTCACTAATTTATTTAACCTCTATGGGCCTCAGTTTCCTCAGTATAATCATCAAAGAAACAACAATAGAAGCATCCTCATGAATCGGTGCCTGTGTGGGGCCCTGTCTAAGCACATGTAAGGCACTGAGCTCACGGCCACACACATGCAGAGGCATTCGATAGTGTTACCATTATTTTGTTATGGGGCAAAGAACAAAAGCAAAGCTCCATCCTAATTCCACCTTTTTGTTTTTTTCACCTCAACGCGTGTCCATGAAAATATTATTTTGTGTAATGGCTGTCTACTGCCATTTCATATCAACTGCCAGGAAAGACATGGATTGTATTAATGTCTATTATTTGTATACTTCCTCTTTTTGAAACTGTTTTATAAACAACATGCTGTACATCACCCAAAGGAGGTGAGACTCTGATAAGACAGGAGAGTACACCAGCTCTTAACTAATACTCTTATTGGATTTACTCATCATGTCTCTTGGAGCCCAGGAAGTCAGGGTTTCTAGATGGGAAAGGGAAGGAAACTGTATTTTCTCTTTCATTCTCTCTTAGGGTTATATAGGAAGGACGAAGATCCCCAGCCACAAAATACCTTCCTGTCTGTCTACCCCACTCTACTGGCCTTCCAATGGCACAACAGTAAAATTCTAGGCTGCTACTCATGGAGAGGATGTTAAAATGCATAGAGGATCTTCTCTATGTGGAAGACTTTATGGTGAATTCTAAAAAATCTGGACAATTTGTAGATTAAGAGAAGGAAAAATTTACAGTTAGTGCAACAGGAAGTACATTCCCAAAGGTACCAATGTAACTATAGCTCATAACTTATTGAAATGCTGTAAAGGGTGTTGAACGTCACCCACTGCCTTTGAAACAAAGCATCAAGAACAGAACCTCATGAAGCAGTTGTTGAGCAGTTGGCTAAGTTCACTCACTAGCTAAGTGGGAGCTTTCTTTAAATTTGTGCTTCAGAAATATTTCAATTTTGTATACTTACTGACTTTTGAGATCATATATAAATGATCTGTACTGCAAATGCCAAGAAGGTAATACAATGATGGTCTTTCTGAAAGAAGAAGACAAAGGGCTAAATGTAACAGAAGAAGAGTAGCCAAACTAGCTTAGACGAACAAAAGGAGGATATGGATAATAACTAATATATTTTCTCAACTATATCTAATTAAAATTTTCCCCAACTTTGTAGTAAAAAGGAATTGAGCATGATTGACAAAGCATCTCTCTTTCTTTCTGTAAATATACTTGCCCACACCTACTTTATATATAGTGTGTGTTTTTATCTGTGTATATGAATGAATATATATGAATATATTTACATATACATGCTTAAATTGGCTGCTACCTAAAAGATATGTTGCTCTTATTTCATGCAATATATTTAAGTGGTCTTATTTTATTATCTCTATAAAGACAAAAGTAAATGGACTCCATTGGGGATTACTAGTATTATTCAAGTCTAGAGTCCTCAGTTGATAATTAGAGCAAAAATCCTTGTTACTAGATGTTCTTAGCAGGTAAAGAACACCTCTTTATAAACTACTCTTGTTTGAAACTCTTGAAATCTACTTCCCGATGAACGCATGCTGTCTTTCTATGTACAATCATGTCTATCCATACTAGAAAGAAGCCATGGGATTTTGAGGTAGGTTATATCCAATTTATGTTTGTCTGTTCACAACACATTCCACGGGAATATATTGGGTATAATTCATAAGTAGAGCAATGATTGTTATTGGCTAGCCAAGAAGTTCTGATTTGAAATGATAAGATGGATGAGTTCTTTTATGTAAGACATGTATAAGATACTGAAAATTTTGAGCAGTAAGGGTTTTCAGTCATTGCCAACATTATCATATTCACAATAGTAGATGGTTCATAATTGCTTTTAGTCTCCAATGAGAATAGCCTTTCTAAAGAAAAGACTGCCATGTTGAATTTTGGTCTGGGAGACAGAGAGAAAGGCACACCTCTTCATTGAAAACCATGAGTGGGTAGAATGGAGATATTTTCATAGAGACTATGTTACCTGTGAAGAATAGGACCTCAGTAGAAGGTTTTGTGTTGTGATGATTGTGAAGCATTTGACATCAAAACCGTTGAGTTAGGCTCCTGGGCTCTTGAGTCCCTCCAATCCAGAGTCACCTGACCTTTCAATTTTTTGCCCTGTTGGTTGTGAAGGATATGGTGGAAACTTCCTGTATCAGAAAACAAGGGAACTAGGCTTTTTAAAAAATTGCTCATTTGTGACTATAGTTTATGACTAATTAGAACAGGAAAGAAAAAACCAATCCTGGTTAACACAGATTAACACACACAAGAAAGCAGTTTTAGTCATTGTCAAAACTATCAGAATGAGACTGTTGGCTACATCAAAATGACTTTTTTTGTGGAATATGGTTCAGAAAAATAGTCTAGGAAAGCAAATGTAGGAATCCTACACAATAACCAGCACTTTCCACAGTCTCTGTCTTAGAGATTTAAAACCTACAGGAGCAGGGACACCTGGTTGGCTCAGTTGGTTTATTGTCCAATTCTTGGTTTTGGCTCAGGTCATGATCTCCTGGTTCATGGGTTCAAGCCTTACATTGGACTCTGTACTGAAGGCATGGAGCCAGCCTGAGATCCTCTCTCTCCCTCTCTCTCTGTCCCTCCTGTTCTCTCTCTGTCTCCAAAAATAAGTAAACTTTTAAAAACAAAACAAAAAAACCTACAGGAGTGATACTTGGCTGGCTCAGTTGGCTAAATATACAACTCCTGGGATCTTAGGATTCATGAGTTCAAGCCCTGTTACAGGCTCTCGGCTGACAGTATAGAGCCTACTTGGGATTCTTTGTCTCCTTCTCTTTTGTCCCTCCCCTGCTCACACTCTCTGTATCTCAAAAATAAATAAATAAATAAACATTTAAATGAAACAAAACCCTACAGGAGCATATCAAGACTCTGCGATACTTTCTGGTAATAAAACCTGTTTAACTTTGTTGAAATAAGCATTTCCAACAATTGTCTGACAACAAAATCTTTCCATATGTAATGTCTATTAACATCCTTCATGCTAGTTTTCTATATTTTGGGAAAGATTGTCCTGGTCAAAAACAACTAACGACAACAAATTTAGAAAGAAAATCCACAAAACTGGACAAACCAAAGGCCTAACTGTATTTCCCTTAGGTTTTCAGGCACTCCATATTTTATGAAGTTGTATATTCTGAGTTCTTTTAATTTTGCTGTGATAATGATTTTTTAGATTGCATTTCCAAAGGGATAAAATTTGAAAGCCTGCTGTTTTTTATTGTTATTTTTGCGGGGGGGCACATTTAAGTTTTAAATGGATTGAGAATATTAGAATTATAGGAAGATATTTAAAAGTTAGACTTACTGGACTCTCAATTGAGTTGTTGAACAAGCTGGCAATGTATGCAACTTTCTTATAAAGAGTAGTGCCTTTTTCCATTTGATTCTTCTTTTTGTAAAAATTGTTTGCTAAATATTGAACACGTATAAACACATATTTCTAAAATATGTGAAATATCCAAAGATTAAAAAGGAAACAGGTATCTCATATGTTTCTCCCCCAACTTAAAAGAGAATAATAGGGATCTCCTAGAAGCCCCCATGGGCTTTTCCCCGATTCTTCTTCCACCCCATCCCCCACACTCCCAAAGGTAACATTGACCTGAACTTTGGAGCTACCATTCCTTTCTCTACTGTATAGTTTTCTGGTACATGCATCCATCAGTCCACAGACATTTTGGATTTTCCAAAAGAAATAAACATCTGTTCTAAATTAACCTTTATTTTTTTTAACTTCACTATCAAAAAGCAAAGCTGATGGATTTTGTAACCATCTTATAGAAGCCTTATGAAAAATTTATTATTAATCTACATCTAAATGAAATCTGATTAGAAAAACTAACATGAAACTATTGAGAATTAAAACTAAAAGAGTATTATAATAGAAAGAGAGAAGATAAAGAAGCTCCAAAGAAAGAAAAATGAAATAGACATATATATATATTTATATATATGTCTGCCAAATGTTGAATTTATAATGTGACAAGATTCATATTTTTTTCTTCTTGCACAGCACTGAAATTGTCTGGGAACTTTTGAAAATAGAAGAGCCCAACTATGAAGCAATTATGAAGATTTTTGCCTAAGTGTCCTTAAGTTATTAAGGCAGCTAAATGAAGCACAAATAATGAAATAAAACATAGGCCATTAATGCTCTAAAAGAAGTGTGATCTGTTATCAATGAGGAGCAAGGAAGCATTAAAATTATTTTAATAAGAAAGCATGCTTCTTAGAAATGAAATTTAAAAAGCGTTTCTCTTTGAAAACTATTTAAAGTATTTGCCCCAAAATTGAAACCGCCCTCACACTGGTCTGCAAAAATCTTTACGTGAACAGAAATACCCTTCTTAACTTGAAATTTCATTCTCGACATGTGATTATTATGGAAATGACATGCCGTACGTTTTTCTAAAAGTGAGTATATATTTATACCATATTCATTTCCCTTTGAAAATGTTGCTGTTTTTTTGACAACATGAAATTTCAAGTATTCAAATGTAATAATTTGAATGCAACTGGAAGTTGCATTATGCTGCTGGCAAATGCTAGGCATTTATACTAGTTATGGGATGGAGCAGTGCAATCATTTTATGCACCCCTTGTCAATTATGTGTTTGTATAAGCCGTTGATTAGAAGGCATAGCACTGTATTTAGGATAGTTAATACAGGGCAGTGACTCAGGAATCATCGACTTATCTCATAGTGTACATCAACTGGTATTCTATTTTGATATTAATATCCTATTCAATATTTTATCTGTCACAGAACAGTTGGTATAATTTCCATCGTTGGGTTAGCGTTTGCCCATTAGTTTATTTTTTAAATGTTTATTTATTTTGAGAAAAAGAGACTGAGTTTGCATGCAAGTCAGGGAGGGGCAGAGAGAGAGGAGAGAGAATCCCAAGCAGGTCCGTCCTGTGAGTGCAGAGCCGGATGCATAGCTCTAGCCCACTAACTGTGAGACCATGACCTGAGTCGAAATCAAAGAGTCAGATACTTACCCAATTGAGCTGAATGGTGCCCCTGCTCATTAATTTAAGATCAAAAAGCATTTTATTTATTTTTCTATATTGTTAGAATATGTTGCTGGGTCTAAGGAAAAGAGTTGAGATTGAGAGTTATAAGCAGATTTAGGAGTAAATTCTCAGTTCAGATGATACCCTTTGGACCCCAAGGGTTTTGCTCATTTCTCTCCAGTGAAACAACTCATGAAACCATGGCCCCTGGCCAGACCTCTGCCAGCTCCCTGTTGCTTCTGTCATTAGTTTCCTCTTCACTCCAGTCCATCTTCCTTTTTATTTCCAGAGTCACAAACCTCCAAAGGAGTCAGATCATGTCATATCTTTCCTTAAAAATTTCCCCTGATTTCTTGTTGCATGGAGAAGGCCAAGACTCTTCCCAGTCTGAAACCAATGCCACAAACCCCAGCATCATTTCCACCCACACTGAAGCACCCCTGAACCCCCCA
Source organism: Hyaena hyaena (assembly GCF_003009895.1). Classification (NCBI taxonomy): domain Eukaryota; kingdom Metazoa; phylum Chordata; class Mammalia; order Carnivora; family Hyaenidae; genus Hyaena; species Hyaena hyaena. The sequence continues at coordinate 381,720 of NW_024081779.1, read as the reverse complement.
GCTGGACGGGGCATTTCACATTCCCTGGCTGAGCCACATACTTTGAGACTCCATGCCATATGCTCTTTGTGACATATATCCTCTGAATTGTGGCCCCAAAATTCATCCAGAATCTTAGAATGCCAACTTCTTTGGAACATGGGTCCTTATGCATTAATGATGTCAGGAGTAGATTCCAGTGATTCATCCCCTATCTGTAACACCCAGGGCTCATCCCCTTAACCATTTAGATAGCCATCCCCCCACCCACAACCCCTCCAGCAACCCTCATTTTGTTCTCTATACTTATGAGTCTCTTATGTTTTGCCCCCTCCTTGTTTTTATATTCTTTTTGCTTCCATCCCTTATGATCATCTGTTTTGTGTCTTAAATTCCACATGAGTGAAGTCATATATTTGTCTTTCTCTGATTGACTTATTTCACTTAGCATAATACCCTCTAGTTCCATCCATGTTATTGCAAATGGCAATATTTCATTCTTTCTGATTGCCAAGAAATACTCCATTGTATGTATGTATATATACCACATCTTCTTTATCCATTTGTCTGTCGATGGAAATTTGGGCTCTTTTCATACTTTGGCTAGTGTCAATAGTACTGCTATAAACACTGGGGTGCATCTGTGCTTTGGAAACAGCACATCTGTATCCCTTGGATATATACCTAGTAGTGCAATTGCTGGATCATAAGGTAGTTCTATTTTTAACTTTCTGAGGAACCTCTGGAGTGGCTGCACCAGTTTTCATTCCTACCAGCAGTGCAAGAGATCCTCTTTCTCTGTATCCTTTTCAACAACCATTGTTTCCTGAGTTGCCAATTTTAGCCATTCTGACTGATGTGAGGTGGTATCTCATTGTGGTTTTAATTTGTATTTCACTGATGATGAGTGAAGTTCAGCATTTTTTCATGTGTCTGTTAGCCATCTGGATGTCTTCTTTGGAACAGTGTCTATTCATGTCTTTTGCCCATTTTTTCACTGGATTATTCTTTGTTTTTTGGGTGTTGAGTTTGATAAGTTCTTTATAGATTTTGGATACTAACCTTTTATCAGTTATGTTATTTGCATATGTCTTTTCCCATTCCGTTTGTTGCCTTTTAATTTTGCTGATTGTTTCCTTCACTGTACAAAAGCGTTTAATCTTGAGGTCTCAGTAGTACATTTTTGATTTTGTTGAATCATGTTGAGTAAGAAGATGTGTTGAGTAAGAAGTTGCGGTGGGTGAGGTCAAAGAGGTTTTTGCCTGTGGAACATGGGTCTTTAAAGATGTAATTAAACTAAGGATATTGAGGTCTTCTTACCTTAATGTCAGCCCTAAATGCATGGTGGATATTCTATAAGAGACTGAAAGCACAGAGATAAGAAGTAGGATGCATGTGAAGACGGAGACAGAGGTTGGAGCAATACATGTGCAAACCAAGGAACGCCGAAGATTGCCCATAGCTATCAGAAGCCAGGAGAGAGACAATGAATGCACTCTCCCTCAGAGCCTCCAGAAGGAACCAAACCTGCAAACATGTTGAGTTTAGATTTCTGGTCTCCAGAACTGTGAAAAAATGAATTGCCATTTTTTTTCCTGACCTTTATTCATTTTTAAGAGACAGAGAACAAGTGGGGGAGGGGCAGAGAGAGAGAGAGGAAGACACAGAATCCGAAACTGGCTCCAGGTTCTTAGCTGTCAGCACAGAGCCCAAAGTGGGGCTTGCACTCACGAACCACAAAATCATGACCTGAGACGAAGTCAAAGTTGATGCTTAGCCGACTGAGCCACCCAAAAAATGAATCATCATTGTTTTTTATATACATTTTTATTTATTTATCTTTGAGAGAAAAAGGGAGAGCATGAGCAGAGAGAGAAGGACAGAGGATCTGAAGAAAGCTCTTCATGGAAGGCACAGAGCCCCATGTGGGGCTTGGGACTCCAACCCACAAACCGGGAGATCATGACCTGACCTGAAGACAGACATTTAACCAACTGACCAACTGAGCCACCGAGGCACCCTTGAGTAACCATTGTTTTAAGCTGCCAAGTTTGTGGTAAGGTGTTATGTAAAGCAGTCCTACGAGGTCAGTATATCCTCCCTCTGCTTGGGATGCCTCCCCTTTTTCCCATGAGGCAAATGGGAAAAATGTCCCCATTTCCCCATTGGAAATGGGGAATTTCCATTCATGTCAGAAGAATGAGGGGTAATGGTTAAAAGCAATGAGCTTCTGGACTCAAGTCTTACTTCTGTCACTTAATGATTGAAAATTCTCTGGTCTTCAGCTTTCTATGTGTAAAAATGGGGATAGACTTTTTAGTAAATATTCTCAAACACATTAAGCACTTGAAATTTCAGTTCTTGGCATATAAAATTTCTTCAAAAGTTATCATCTCTTATTATTATGTGTAAATGTTGCTAATTTCTTCAGGAAAATATTTATCACCATCTTTAATGGGAAGAATAATATGATACTAAGATCCCTAATCAATGAACTAGTGTATATGAAAGGCTTAGATCTTATATGTGGTAAGTGGGCAGTAAAAGTTCGCTACTATTACATGCAACCTTTTTTGAATTTTTCCAATCATTCCATCCTCCAGACTCATTGTAATGGCTCTGTCCCCACTGGAATGAACGCTTTGCACCCATAGGATCTAGCACAGAACATGTAGGCAATCAATGTTGAATCGATGAGCGCGTGAATGCATGGATGAGTTTGCATGAATAAGTTGGTACTGCTCTCTTGTATCGGACTATGCTTTTATTAATATGAAACCCATTATTTTGATGTGCAATGAATTGATTACCCAACTGTCTCAGCTACAGTCCAGCAACCTCCTGGAGTGCAGACTCTTACAATTCCTCTAGGTTCCCAGCCCTGTGCTTTGCATGTAGCAAGCCCTCTGTGAGTGCTTCTTGCTGTGCTGATAGATGTCTGTGTGACGGGCAAACACCTGCTTGGCTCTGGCCACTTCTCACATTTGGATTGATTCCTTGTCTCACATCTTTGATTCCACTTATAGGGACAAGCTCAGAGATGCCTGTTACACACACGCACGTTTGTAGTTTCTGGTCTTTCATCAGGTGAATAGATGGTATGAGAAGGTTAGCATGCTTCCTTGATAAAAGCAGTTTTCCTGCCTGAATCCATCCAAATGTCATTTTAAGGATGGCACCCTCCTCCCCATCTTCTAGCCACCTGCTGAGTCCCAACTCTCATACAGGGGCAGGTGCTTTTCTAGAGCCAGAGGCAGTCCATCAGGGTCCTTTTCAGTTCACACAGATTGTTCTCCTGACATTTATTGAGTACCTACTGTATTTTCTAGTCTTCTACAGGCTATTCCTGTGGTTAGCCAGAGGAGAGTAGGAAAAGAAAGTGCTGGGGAACTCATACAAATTGTGTGTTACTCATGTGCCGGGAATGCTATGAGATGCTTTTTATAAGAACAAAGGTAAAAAGTACTACTGCATTTGAACTCTGTCAGGTGGGGTCTTCAGCTGTAAGTTTCAGAAGCTTACATTCTTTATCTTACGCATAACAAAACAATAGGAAAGAAAGAGAAAAGAAATGAATTGGAAGAATAAAGGAAAATCTGAACAACCAGTTAGATTTAGGAAAGGATGGGAACCAGGGGAGTTCCGTGGGGTTTATGTAATATTTATTTATTCCATCATTCAATAAATATGGTTTTCAGGAACTATGTGCCAAGCAAACAATTTCCTCAATAAATAAGACAGACAGTACCTGCCTCCTCCCACATAAGAGAGAGAGAAAGAGAACAAGTAAACCAATAAACATACAAAGAAATTTCATATGGTGAAAACAGCCAGGAACAAAAATAAAGAATGACCAGAAAGGGTCAGAGAGCTGTTTTAGATGGCACCGTCAGGAAGGTTCTCTCTGAGCAGGTGATGCAAGCAAGCCCTAGTACAAGATGGGCAAGAATACCATAGAGCATTCTGTGGAAGAACATTCTGGTTAGAAACATGGACAATAGCAAAGGCTTTGAATTTGAGGAGACTCAGAAGTCAGTGCGGCTGGACTAGAGTGGAAACAGATGGTTAGACCACTTAGGTTAAAATGGTGTGTCACTTGGCTCAGACGAACATCCCTGGGAGAGGCAACACGATTGACCCATTGGGGGTCATGTGCCCACATTTTGGCTGGGAAGGAAGAAGCATTTGGAAGGACAGTCCTGACGAGATTGCATGCAAGAGAACAGGCCAGCTTCTAGTAGAAAGTGTACGTGCTAGTATGAGAAAACGATGAGTAGTCATGACACCAACCTCCTTGGGAAAGTCAAATAATTTTGTTTCTCCTCTCCAACTTAATACTGTAAATGTTCATTGAGCACTTCTTTGTCCAAAGATTTGGGTCTGTGTTGTGAGAGTCTCAAAGGTAAAGGCCCAGATCCTGGATATTCAGGGAATCGTGAGGAGTCTCATAAGGTTGCAGCACCTTTTATAGGCATGCAAAGAATATAGTGGGAGACTATGTTTGACAAGGAGACTGGCCTACTTCAAGGAGCCTCTTTTGGAGGTTTTCAAGTTGGGAAATGTTGAATATTCCATACGTAGTGCCATACACAAGTGCCTTGCTTAATGAAGTACACCATGAAAATAACTCTCCATTTCATTTAAAACAATGAGGATAGCTCGGGGTGCCTGGGTGGCTCTGTTGGCTAAGCATCTGACTTCGGCTCAGGTCATGATCTCATGGTTCATGAGTTTGAGCCCCATGTCAGGCTCTGTGCTGACAGCTCAGAGCCTGGAGCCTGCTTCAGATTCTGTGTCTCCCTCTCTCTCTCTGCCCTTCTCCAACTTGTGCTCTGTCTTTTAAAAATAAATGAACACAAAAAATTAAAAATACATAAATAAAACAATGATGCAGAGGTGCATGCGATGCTAGGCTATAACATAATGCTCAGCAAATACTTCCTAGAAACAAATTAGAAAAAAATGCATATAAAAATTCAGTAAAATTTCATAAAATTTCAGCATTCTGTCATTTCCTGGGGATGAAGATAAATCAAATTGCAGGAAGACGCAAACTGGTGAAAATTAACCAAGGATCAAGAAGTGTTTTTGTCGTATTAAATGTCAATAGTAATGACGTTGTATGTTGCAAATACTTTAATAAGACACTGGTTCAAACTTCTCTCCTTCTAGAGAAGTTTGTGGAACCTGCCTCAGTAACATTTTTACCAGCTCCATGAACATTATATCTATATATTTTCAAGACATTAAACTTGTCTATGCATCTTTTTCTTTGGGGGATCCTATAGAGAAGTCCTATTCCTTCAGCCCAAATTGCAAATATTAAATTAGAGCTTTCTTAGCAACCATTGTCTTCTTTGTGCGGCCGGTTTCCTAGAATTTCTCCAAGACAAAGTGAAAGTCAGGAAATGCAGTAGCAATTTGTTGACAACATAAGGCAGTACAGAGCCTGGAAAGGAGGATGGTGTAGGTACTTTAGAATTAGATTCCAACAGGGTACATGTGTTTAATTATAAGTAATAAGACCCAGGGAATTGCACATTACAAGTTTACAGAAAGTAGCTTTGTTAGGAGAACTAATGTATGTCCAATGAAATAAAGAGACTGGGTGCCTGGGTGGCTCTCCTACTCTTGATTTCTGTTCAGGTCATGATCTCAGGGTCATGGAATCAAGCCCCATATCAGGCTCCACACTGAGCATGGAGTCTGCTTGAGATTCTCTCTCTCTCTCTCTCTCTCTCTTTCTCTAAATGAAAAAAACAAAAAAGAAAAAAGAAATAAAGAGAAGATGATAAAGACAAGTGCTTTACCCTAAGTAAATAAAAGCAGATGTACATTCATGAAAATATCTGAACCTATACATTGTCTTAAAAAATTATTTCACCAGATAACACACATTATTTCATCAAATAGCCAACATTTATGTTTGTCATTAAATGTTTGTCATAAACATTCCATTTTGACAATGCTTACTCTATCAAACTCAAGAGTATGATATTAAAGTCCAAATTCAATCAGCAATCAGCCCAAAGTGTGTTCCATGTTCAATAAACTGATCTAATGACAAGCGTCCTTCGTCAGATATGATCTTCTAAATTCCATGTTGGACTTTGGCATTTATTCTTTTTATAAATGCAGTTTCTTTAAGGAAATCCCACTGGTCTTCAATTTCACCAACTCTTTCCTCACCTGAGTCTGGTCTACTGAAGAGCCTGTCTAATGCATTCTTCATTTTTGTACAGTTTTCTGTTTTTTAAATTTCTAGCATTTCTTCCTGATTCTTCTTTAGAATTTTCATCTCTTTAGTTACACTATCCATCTCTTCTTGCCTTTTCTCCACTTTTGCCTTTGGGGTCCTAAGTGTATTCATCACAGTTGCAAATTCTGGCCTGCTAATTCCAACCTCTGCCATATCAGAGTCCCATTCTTTGCTTGTTCTGTCTCTTCAAATTGTGGTTTTTCTCTTTTAATACACATGGCTTTTTGTTGGAAGCTGGACATTTCTACTGTGGTAGATAGGCATTAGGTCTGAGGTTTTGCATTTATTTGACAAGGAGTTAGCCTCTCCGTGTACTGCAAGCCGAAGCTGCAGGTGCCATAGGCTCATGTTTCCTCTGCTGGCCATGTTTTTGTCTTCCCTGTTTTCTTTAGGTTTCCCTAGAGACTCCCAAAGTAAAGTCTGAGTCATGTGGATATTTCTATTGTTCCTTGTGCTGCTTCCAGTGGGAGTTTCTGCTCCTCGGTTTCTGCTTCATTACGTTGAGATTCCCTGTATCTGCCCGACTGTCTCTTCAATGTTGGGAGAGTGGTTTACGCCATGACTTCGATTCTCTAAGATCTAAGAAGAGTTGTTGATTTTCAGTTTGTTGAGCTTTCTTTCCTGTTGTGAGGACAGGACGTACAACTACATGCTGGACAGGAAGCTAGAGGTCTAGGAAACCTCCCTCTGGACTTGGAAGAGTCTAGGAAAAAAATGGAAAAGTAACTACATAATTTCTACGCTGTGTGTTCAACATCTTCAGCAGCTCACCTGTCTGGGCCAGTCCTGAATCTCATCTGCTGAGAGATGGATCCTGATATACCTTGAAATGGAAAGACACTTTGAGTATCTGATAAATCAATCTGATTCTATTTTTTGAATATGAACTTTTCAGGACCAGGATGATATGATTTTCTGAATTTGTTCTATGTGAAAGTAACATGAGTTACTCATACTTGCCTCAGGGGTGTTTACAGATAGCGTGTTGCTGTGGAAGCAGAGTGTCTGTTCCCTTCGGATCTCCTCACCTTGTAATGTTAAGGTAGTGAAAATTCTTAGAAAATGACTATTTATAATTTACCAGCCTAATTTGTACCCGGTTTGTTTGCTGTGGCATACTTGCTTTATATGCAATATGTCATTTACTCTCCCTCACTCTAGAAGGTGAATTCTTTATTTATAGATGAGAATAAGGATCAGAGAGGTGAACTGGCTTTCCCAAGGTCCCATTGCCAGTCAGTGGCTACACCAGGATTCAAATTCACATCAGTTTCCAGAGATCTTACTCTTAATCAGGAAGCTATCATTCTCCCTCTAAGAGGAAGCATCGGGGGACAGATGTTTTTAACATTTACTCATCATTTCTACATTTATTCAACAAATGTTTATTAATCATCTATTTATGTCAACCTCTATTCTAGGCCCTAGAAGTCCTTATCCCATAGAACTCACATTCTAGGGAGTGGTGGGCAGACAATAAAACAAATAATTTAATAAGTTTTGTAGCAGATTAAAAGATCATTAGTATGGTGGGGGAAACAAGCAAGGAAGGGGGGAGGGATTAAATTTTTTAAAAATAAAAATTTATTTCTTTATTTTGAGAGAGAGAGAGAGCTAGCACAAGCAGGAAAGGGCAGAGAAAGAGAGAGAGAGAGAGAGAGAGAGAGGATCTCAAGCAAGCTCCATGCTCAGCATGGGACAGGACATGGGGCTTGATCTCATGAACCAAGAGATTATGACCAGAGCCAAAATCAAGAGTCAGATGCTTAATGGATTGAGCCACCCAGGCACTATTGGAATTGAAAATTTAAAAAGAAGTCATGGAAATTCTTACTGAAAAGGCTATACTTGAAGAGGCCAACAAGGGCCCGGGTCCCAGGAAGGAGCTCAGTGGAGTGTTTGAGGGACAGCAAGGAGACCACAGACCTACACAATGGTGAGGTGTCTTGCATTAGGGTCTTCATGTATTTCAATTTTGGCTTCACAAAGAGGATTGGGGACATTAGATGGAATATTCCTTGATAAGATCCTAATGCTCTTACAGAGGCAGACAGTGGTGCCAGAATGTTCAACCAATGTTTTGAAAGAGCATGGAGATTTCCCTTTAGCTAATCCGGGCTCAGAAGTGGGTGAAGAATATCTGATCAGTGGTGTGGAGGTGAGGTATAACAATGCAATGACAAGTCTGTGTGGACGAGAGTCATGGTACCTGAGTTCTATGCCTGGCTTAGACACTAACTGGTTGTATAGCCAAGGGTAGACACCGCCCTACCTTATATGTAAAATGGTCTTTTTTTAAAGTTTATTTATTTATTTTGAGAGAGAGCAAGAGGGGGAGGGGCAGAGAGAGAGAGGGAGGGAAAGAATCCCAAGTGGGCATGACATGGGGTTTGTCTCATGCACTGTGAGATCCTGACCTGAGCCGAAACCGAGTCAACTGCTTAACAGACTGAGCAACCCAGGCGCTCCTAAAATGACCTTTTGTATCAGCTTCCCCCCAAACTATCATTGGTCTCTCTCCTGCATCCCCTCTCGAATGCTTCATGCATCAGCTTCATAGTAAGAGTCAGAGCTAACATTTATGGGACAGTTCTTACACCCTAAGCACTGCTCTGAGACAGTGTATCAAATCACTTATTACTCAAGAATACCCTGAGAGGTCTACACTGTTACAATCATCTCTAGTTTATGGACGAGGAGCTAGACACCTAAAGATTGTGGACTTGCCCTGGCCATCGAGGTGTCAGGAGAAAGCAAGAGCTCAGACAGCAGGGATGATGCAGAGTGTGCCTGGGACTTCCAGGTCCTGGATCAGGATCTGCTTGTGTGGATTGCTTCCACACACCTCCTTGGTTTCTGGTTCTGGTTCTGAAGCAGCAGTCTAATAGAAATATTACATAAGCCACATATGAAACCTTACACTTTCTAGTAGCTAAATTAAAAAAAAATAATGGTGAAAATTAATTTTAAGGATACATTTAACACAACACATCCATGATGTTATCATTTAATCATGTAATCGATATAAAAATTATCCATGACATATTTACATTCTTTGTATTGTTTGGAAGCTCGTGTGTATTTTACACTAACAGCCTATCTTAGGCTGGACTCGTCATGCTTAAAATGCTCAGTAGTCATGTGTGGCTAGCAACTACCATATTGGACAACGCAAATCTAAAAACTCTGCAGCTCAATTATCATCATCTTTGGATACTTTGTCAGTAACAGTTTTAACTTGGAAAAAATAAATTTTGCCATCCATTAAAAAAATAAAATATAATAGAGGATGTGCAATATATGGGACAAGAATGTGTATCAGGAACAAAACGCCATGTTTATGTTTTAGATATTTACACAGTAAAAACAGAAACTGACACACACATGGAATTTACTACATGCTGGACAGTGTTCTAAGTGCCTTGTTTGTCAGAAGTCATGAAGATTCATGACAATCCCATGGGCAAGCTACTCTTGCCATCCTTGTGCTGATGGTAAGTAAACTGAACAATCACGAAGTTGTATAAATCATCCCCGGTCAAGCAGCCAGGGACTCCAACGCAGATTCAAATGCAGACTTTTTGGCTGCACGTTCTATGTTTCAGCTGCTTTGCTGTTCTCCTTATGTGATAATAGCTGGGCTTCAACATTTTAACTGTGTAATTTTGAGGTTACTAGTAGGATGTGTGTACAACTGGCTGGAGTGAAGAAAGATAAACTCATTCATTTGAAGTTGAAATTGCCAACTGTGTTTCTATCTGGATTTATTTTAATCTCCCAGAGATCCATGCACTTAAATCAGGGGATAGAACTTTGGAGCATCAGGGCACACTGGTGAATGCCTGGGTAAGGTCTGGTGTGTATTTCAGCCATGCCAACAAGAAACCAAAATGCCCTTTGTGGGTAATTAGTGCCCTCACTTCTTCGTGTGTGTGTTCTCAACAAGTCCGGCTATCCCAGAGCTCAAACTACTTGCAGGAGATAATTAGGGTCTCCTGAAAGCTGCCAGGTCACAGGGGCTTGTAAATTACTACTTCTCAAAGAGACTCATCAACTTGCCGTGACTCACAACACCTCAAGCCTAATCCCCAAAAGGGTTGAACATGGATTTCTTGGGTTATTACCTTCTCATTTGGACTGTTGAATCTCTTTTTCCAGAGACTGATGTCATTTCCGTGTCATAAAGGCAACTTTGGGGACATGAAGAGTTAATGCCACACATCTGGAAAAACCCAATTAAAAGATGAGTGCATACTTACTTTACAGCTTGGGAGAATGTATTCATTGAGACTTTTGATTCATGACTATTTGTATTAATTTTACAGCCAACTTTCTATCTTTCTCAAGTTGTCAAATCCAATCTGGGACTTTGCTGGGGCTAAATAGCTATTGCTTATAAAATCTCTATTAAGTGCTGCACATAGCTCATCTATTATTTCTAATCCTACAATAACTGTGTTGCAACAAGCATAGCAGCAAATGCATGGGTGAAGGCTAAGAATGCACCAGGCATGATTCTGAGCACCTCGCATTCATGAACCCATTGACTACTCCAAAAGCCTTTGAGGTAGATACTGTCATAATCCTCTTCCTATAGACCAGAGAAAGTCAAGAAGAGAGATGGTGAGTGATGTCCCAGTATCACCCAGCTGGCAAGCAGTCAGTCACATTTCAAATCCGGGTGCCTTCTCAGGGATTTGCACTCTTAACTGTTACCTTGCAAGGCTTTTATGTGAATTATAATGGTTACTATTCCTGTACATTAGGACAAAAGGCGTGTGGAGTGAGGAGGTAACTTGCCACAGGTCATCTAGTGAGTGAGTTCTGGCAATAGTAGTTGAAGCAATTTCTAACTTACTCCCAACATCCCATCATTTCTGCTCAACCACAAGTGAAGAAACAATTTTTTTTTACTTTTAATTAAGGAAAATTTATGTTGTTTAAAAGTGGTGTTAGTAAAGATGGCGACTTCCACTTCCAGGGGTGCTTGGGTGACTCAGTCAGTTAGGTGTCCAACTCTTGATTTCGGCTCAGGTCATGATCTCAGAGTCGTGGGTTCGAGCCCTGCATTAGGCTCTGCACTGAGTGAGGAGCCTGCTTGATATTATCTCTCTCATTCTCTCTCTCTCTCTCTCTCTCTCTCCCACTCCTGCTGCCCCTCCCCTGCTTGTACACTCACTCTCTATCTTTCTAAAATAATAATAATAATAATAATAATAATAATAATAATAAAAGATGGTGATTTCCAGATTGTTGTGTTTCTCTTACTTATTGGGTGAGTGTATGTGTATGGGGGAGGAAACTTGAATTGAAGAAATATCCTCTGTTTAACAGTTACTACACCTCCTAAGTCATGGACTAAATCATGAGAAAATAAATGTTTTGCTTCATCACGACCTTTCTTCGTTTTCCACTTACTTGGCAAATGTGATATCGCGACAAAGGTTCTGTGCCTTCTGAAATTATCTAGGACAAACATGCTTCTCAAACAAGGTTAATGTTAATATGTGAATATAAACAAGAGAGGAAAAATAGAATGAAAAATCTTGGTGACCAGAATGTTCCTAAAACTCTATTTCCCAGAACACTATATTATAAATTTGTTTAAAACCTATGTGGGATGCTAAAAGCAAACAAAAACACAAAACAAATAAGCAAACAAAGCCTGTATGCTTGATATCTTCCTGGAAATTTCTGGACTATTCTTACCTAACAAATTGAATATTCTTTTTCTCTTTCTATGACTATCTTGATTTTGAGAAATAAAAAATACAGAGAAACTCAAAGAATAATTAATGAATGCTCATATAACCACTGCTCAGAATGACAAATATTAACATTTTATATATGTTTACAGACCTTTTTATATTATATTTAATATGCCAGTTAAGTTCAAACTCCCATTTGTCCCCAAAGGCAATCACACATAACATGGAAAAACCAAATCATGGGTTTATATCAATTTATACACTTACTGTATTTGCATGTATTTTACATTCACACAAACAATTTCATATTTTACATGTCATTCTTTACCTTGTTTTCATTTAATGTGGCTTTTGAGATCTATCCATATTAACGCATGAAGATCAGTTTCATTCTATTTAATATCCTTTCAGGATTCCATTGTTATCAATTTACCACATTTTATTTACTCCTTCAAGAAATCATTATTGAGTTTATTTCTAGTATTTTATTTTATTGTAATTTTAAGTAATCTCTATGCCACAAATGTGGCTCGAGCTCGTGACCGCAAGTTCAGGAGTTCCATGTGCTACCCAACAGAGCAGCCAGCCGCCCCACGTTTGTTTTTAATGATTCATCATTACGAATAATGTGACTACGTGTCTCTTTGTCAGTATCTGTATTAGTTTGCTAAGGTTACCAAAACAAAATACGATAGGTAGATGGCTTAAATAACAGAGATTTACTTTCTCCCAGTTCTAGAGACTGGAAGTCCAAGATCAAAGTGTCAGCAGCTTAAGTTTCTTCTGAAGTCTCTCTCTGTGTCCTCCTGTGGCCTTTTCTCAGTGTACGTGCATCCCTCCTGTCTCCTTTTTCTTATAAGGATACCACTGATATTGGATTGGTGCCTATTCATATGACATCATTTAAACTTAATTATCTTTTAAAGATCCTGTCTCTAAATACAGTCACATTGTGAGGTGTATCGAGGCTCAGGTTTCAACATATGAAATTTAGGGGTGAGAAGGAGGACACAATTTGGTACCAGTAACAATACCATTGGAGGCAGTCTAGACCAGAGGTTCAGAGCAAGGGCTCTGGAGTCAGCCTGCCTGGGTGACATTCTGACTCCCCACATGGGACTGTGGCCAGCTACTTCGTGTTGCAGCAAGTCACCTACAATAAAACCCATCTGTCTTTTGTGTTGTTGGGATTGATTAAAAGATCTGCATGTAGGGGCGCCTGGGTGGCTTAGTCGGTTAAGCGTCCGACTTTCGCTTGGGTCATGATCTTGCGGTTCGTGGGTTCAAGCCCCGCGTCGGGCTCTGTGTTGACTGCCAGCTCAGAGCTTGGAGCCTGTTTCATTCTGTGACTCCCTCTCTCTCTGGCCCTCCCCTGCTCACGCTGTCTCTCTCTCTCTCTCTCTCCTAGAAATAAATAAAACATTAAAAAAAAAAAGATCTGCGTGTAAAGCACTACAACTGTGCCTCACTCAACATTAGTTAGCGTCAGGTCTACTTGCGTGGACTAAGAAGAATTTATCTAGAAATGTACCTGGTCATGGAATTTTCAAAGCACAGGAAACACGTATTCCATTTTTCTCGATACTGCTAAATTGTTCTCTGTGGTGAGTTCAATCAATGAACACTTCCATCAGCCCAGTACAAGAGTTCCTTTTTCCTCATTTCCTGGCCAACAATTGATTTTTCCATATATCAACATTTCTATCCATCTGGAGTTTGAGGAAATGTATGTTGTTGTTTAATACTTTCTTTGGTATACATCTTTTTCAGGTCCATAGACTGTAGGGGAAAAAGTATCTAGTTGGTTCTATAGGCTTCTCATGGCCATTCCCTTAGTATAGTCCAGAGCAAAGAACTGTACAATACAAATGACAGCTGTCTTTGGCTATTGGATGAAAGCAGAGCATCAGTCAGGTGTCTCTCTTATCCTTCTCTGATCTTGGGTTCTCGTCCTGTGTCTTTAGGGATTTTTATTTCTCCTTCAGGATAAAAAGAGTATCTTTCAACCAGACAGTCTCCAAAGTCCAGGAGAGCTAAGTACTTCTTTATCGGTTGCAATTTTCTTTTGTCTGAAGCATTGGCTCTCAAAACTGGGCAACGTATTGAATTGTTGAATCACTATATTGTACACTTGATACTAACATAAAAAACGTTGAAAATTTCATTTTGACCAAGAATTATCTGATGAGCATGTTAATAATGCTGATTCCTGGACTGTACCATCAGAGATTCTAATTTGATCCTACTGTGGAAATATGAATCTGAGTTTTTAACAAGCATCTCTTTTGATCTGTATCAGGTAATATGTAGCCTACATTTAGGAACACAACTTTAAAAATAAATATTCTTTGGACAAGTTCCTATGTATTATGCTATTTTTTAACCGTTAGTTGTATCTTAACCAAAATATACATGTAGACTGCATAAAATATTGTCATGGTCTTTGGAAATGTGTCTTCTTGAGCCCGATGTTTCCTCTGTTTAATGGCTGAGCTATTGATGAGAAAAATACCAAGTTGCTTTCCAGTTCTGATGTTCTGTCTTTCAATTCTATTATGTATCTGTCACATTTATTACAGGGCTTTCAGTATGTACTATTGGTATACAGATCATTTAACAATAATAGTTGAATTTTTCTGAGAAACGTGCAACTCAGGGAAATAAGTCTACCAACTGAAAGTTAAGTATTTAGTTTAAGCTTATAACTTAACATAATGGATAAGATCATTTCATTGTAAATATCCCCTAGAAAAAGGTAGAAAATCTCCCAGATAAAAAACTGGACACATGAGATCCAAATGCAGTTGATGCTTAAGTTAGACAATATGATAGAAAGTTAGAACTATCAGTGTAATAATATATCTGGAGGAAATCACACGGGGACAGAAGATATTAGAAAATATACTATATATCAAAGAAAGTGAGTCAAACGAACCGCCATGCCTCTAGTCCTTGCCTGAGGGGAGAGTGCCCCCAAATTTCAACTCTAATTTATCCCCACAGTAAAGATGATGCGTTAATCAAAACCAATAATGGGATGCCATGTTAATACCAGTGTTGTTTGGTTTAAACACCATTTCTAGTAATAGATTTGACAGGAAAAGAGATTATGTCTGGTGCCTGAGGATTTATTCACCATCACAACTGTTAGCAGGATTGTAAATTGATACAATCTTTCCAAGAAGCAATTGGCGCACATTATCAAAAGTCTCAAAAATGTGTATTCTGATGGATTTATTAATTTCAAATATAAGAATGTATTTAAGAAAATAAGTAACTAGGGCAAATATATTTTTTTCCATCAAGATTTTACTGTAGTGTTTCTGGTGCTATACATGCATAACAAAAGGGGATGAACTGTATTCATTTTGGTATATGCCCCAAATAAAATCCTATTTATTCTTAAATAAGTATGAGAACTATAAGTGTTATTTTCACATAGTAAGCTCAAGATAATATATTTTCAAGTGAAACCATCACTTTATAGTACAGCGACACAGTACACAGTACAACACGTTTTTATTTAAATATATATATATATCCTTAATCATAGAAAAAAGTTATTGCAATATGCATATATATTTAAAAATTCCATAGTGCTTATGTTTGCATAGTCAGATTCTTGGTATGGGATTTCTTTTTAAATCTTTTCAGTTATCTCTATTTTCCAGTTTTCCATAGTGAATGTATTCTTTTTTAATAATATGATAAAGTAAAAGTATTAGTAAGTTTTTCAAGTTTATTTATTTATTTTGAGAAAGGAGAGAGAGAGAGAGAGAGAGAGAGAGAATCCCAAGCAGGCTCAACACTGTCAGCATGGAGCCCTCTGTGGGGCTTGAACTTGTAAGCTGAGATTATGACTTGAGTTGAAATCAAGAGTCAGATGCTTAACCAACTGAGCCACCCAGGAGCCCCAGCATTAATTTTTAACATTGGGATTTTGGTGTCTGTAGTTGGTTTTTGAGTTGAGTTTAGGACAGTCATTCACTCATCAAACACTGAGTATGCATCCTGTGCCTTGGAATACTTCAGTGAATAATAGGCAGATCTCTAACCCTGTGAAGTTTACCTTCTAGTGCACATTTTAGCCAGTTCCTCTGAGCCAGAACCACAGTATATGTTGACCTAGACTGGCATTCAAAGAGTTAGCATTGCCACCCACCTCTCCAAACCTGTGACCACCTCCCCCCACCCCGAAACCCTGAGCGGTCTCTCCAAGACAGCCCTGCAGCCCAGTCCTATTTGGGTCACCCCAAACAGTCACTGTAATGGTTGTACCTTCCAACAAGTATTGGTCATTCTAGCTTCCTTTGTGCCCAAATCCAAGCTGCCAGTCTCCCTCCCCAACTCATGGCTTGTGCCTTGTACTTTTTCTGACAGAATCTGTGATATTATGATATAATAAGAAATATGCATTTGGTCTTTGTCCTGAGTTTCTAACATCGAGCTTCTAAAACCTTTGGAATTTTTTAAAAAATGTTTATTTATTTATTTTGAGAGAGAGAGAGAGAGCATGGAGGAGAGGCAGAGAGAGAGAGAGAATCCCAAGCAGCTTCCTCTCACTGTCAGGGTACATCCCAACCTCAAGAAACTTGAGATCACAACCTGAGCCAAAATCAAGCGTGGACGCTTCACCCACTGAGCCACCCAGGTGCCCCTAAAACCCTTGGAATTTCTGAGCCATAGGGGTAAGAAGAATGTCTTTTGTTATTAATTATAAGCTCCTTTCAATCATACCTGAGTTTATGCTAATGAAGTGAGTTTTGATGGGCCTCTGGGTAGCTTCTGGATAGGCTACTGGTTACCAGAATGATCAAAATATGATTAGAGAGTTGGAACTTTCAGCCTAACGTTTGACTTACAGGGAGGAGACAGGACCTGGAGACTGAGTAAATCATCAACGCTGATGATTTAATCAACAATGGTTACATAATGGTGCCTCCTAAGTGATGGGGTTCAGGGGGCTTCCAGGGTAGTGAGCATATCTAGATGCTGGAAAGGTGGTGAGCCTAGAGAGAGCAGGGATGGCCCATGCCCCTCCCCCATATCTTACTTGATGCATCTCTTCTATTTGATTGTTCTTGAGTTGTGTTCTTTATAATAAACTGGTAACAGTAAGCAAACTGTTTTCCTGAGTTCTGTGAGCATTCCAGCAAATTCTCAAACCTCAGGAGTGGATTATGGGAATCCCTGACCTTATAGCCACTCAGTCAGCAGTACAGCAGCCAGACTTGGGAAACTGGAGGGACAGTCCTGTGGGATAGGACCTTTAACCTGGGGGAGCTGATGCTAACGCAAGGGGTAGTTAGGGCCAGAATTGAATTGAATGGTGGAATACCCAGACGGTGCCTGGGGAGTCGGGGGATCGATTGTAGGTGTGGAAAAACCACACACATTTGGTGTCAGAAGGTATCTATTTCCGGGGGTGGAAACAGATCATGGTGGTACAATTGCAGCCGGAGTCTGAGCTAAGCCACGTGCGAGGGCCATGTGAGCACACAGATCTGTGCCTGTGGGTGGGCAAGCAGTGCTCCTTCAAAAATGAAAAGATTCCATTTTAAGCTTACCCTACAAAACTGACGAGCTTCTCAAGATAATATCACTGGTTCATCACTGACCTCTCAGATGTGACTACTCTCTCTTTTCCTTTTGTCACTCTCTTTCTGCTCTTTCCACATTCTCTCCCCTCAGGAAGTCTAAGGAAATTTCCCAGGGAAAATTTGTGATTATGCATAATATAATAAAAAGGTTCTTTCCGACTTGCTTCTGTTAAGCACAAAGACAAAGAGTAAAGACAATTCAACCCGTTAAAGCCCATTTTGATGCAATTCCATGTTTCATTACGAGGTAGGGTTGTGTTTTTCATAAAACGTTGATATTTTACCAAAAGGCTTAAGAGCGATAGGTCTCTAATCTTTTAGTCATTATCCACACTGGTCAGATTAAATGATCACTGTAGTAGTTCTGCTAACAGA
This sequence comes from Hyaena hyaena, assembly GCF_003009895.1. NCBI lineage: Eukaryota > Metazoa > Chordata > Mammalia > Carnivora > Hyaenidae > Hyaena > Hyaena hyaena. Next base: position 363,799 of record NW_024081779.1, on the reverse strand, counting down.
TGGCATTGTGTAATTTTCCCAGTGGTGGAAGGAATAAGGAAATTGGAATAAATCTTGTATCCTAGTAACAGATTACATTCACCAAGCACCAGAAAAACTAAACTAGGTAAAATAAAAAAAAAATCTCACACAACACTGTGCAAATAGTCAACTAAGAAAGCAAATCTTTCTCTGGTATCAGAGGTATATTTTTAGTCAAATGTTTATATTTATGAATTCTTATGAAAATAAATTTTATCCCACAAATGGTAAGAGAACTTATTTTAATAAAAATTCCCATATTTTTTATTAAAATTACAAATCCTGGCCACCACTAGAAAACATCTGTATTGCTAAAAAGCAATCCATTTATTTAGACATACTCTTTCTGGGTAAGTTAAATATTTCTTACCAAGACCATGCATACTGCATTAACTGTGGTTTTCACTGTGTCTTGACATTCTAAGTCATTTTATTCCATTTTTTCTCCGTCGTTGCATTTACCCAAACTTTTGCAAAGGACCCATATCATTTTATAAGAAGAAAAAAAGGGAAAACAAAAAAATAAATGTTACTAAGTTCAAGAAGGTGTGTATTTTCAATATTCCATGTGTTTTAAAATCTGGTGAGCTTCGTCGAGTTCAAACTCCACTAACAGCAATTTTTTATAAAAGGGTCAGGAGCACAGTGGTGCTCCAAGTCTGAAAAAAAGAGACCGTGAATCCCTTACATAGTATTTCCTTTATTGTTGAAATTTCGAGTGCTTCTAATTTCAGCGGTCATTTTGCCCAGTGCAGAACAGCAGTCAGCGGGCTGGAATCAGCTTAAGTCTTCCACTTGATCGCTGGCAAGGAAACGTTCCCTTGCTTAGCAAAAGAGCACCCCAGACAAAACCATTAAGAGGCTTCGGAGGTTTTATTCACTTCTAGACTGTGGAGTTTTAAGTGCTTCTTAAAAAAATTTATTTTGGGGGCGCCTGGGTGGCTTAGTCGGTTAAGCGTCCGACTTTCGCTTAGGTCATGATCTCGCGGTTCGTGGGTTCGAGCCCCGCGTCGGGCTCTGTGCTGACTGCCAGCTCAGAGCCTGGAGCCTGTTTCAGTCTGTGACTCCCTCTCTCTCTGGCTCTCACCTGCTCACGCTGTCTCTCTCTCCTAGAAATAAATAAAAATATAAAATAAAAATTATTTTTAACATTTATTTATTTTTGAGACAGAGAGAGAGAGAGAGAGAGAGAATTAGGAAGGAGCAGAGGATCCAGAGCAGGCTCTGTGCTGTGAGCTCAGGGCCCAATGCAGGTCTTTAGCTCAGAACAGTTTGATCATGACCTGAACTGAAATCATGAGTCCACTGCTTAACCGACTGAGCCACACAGGTGCCCCTTAAATGCTTCCTTAGCATTTAAAAGCCCCAATGCTTGAGGAAGTATTTATTTCCACAGCTTTCTCTAGTTTTTCCCCTCTCTTTGCTTCTGAGTCTTGAGATTGGTTAATGGAATATTTTAATAATGTTTGAGACAATGGGGAAATTTGGGGAAGAATTCATCTGTTTACACCTGTAGTCTAAAATGCCCTCATCAGGAATAAAAGTCTAGAGTTCCACTTCTGTTTCTTTATTCTTCCAGGAAATGTCCTCTGCCCTCACTGTCCCATTATTTTCTAGTTAAAAAATCTCAAACTTGGTCTTATCTCCAGCCCTGTCACTGGTTTTGACATATTTCAGCAGGTTATCTAAATTACCAGACCTCAGGAATAATTAAGCTACCAAGACAAACTAGATTTTAAAAATCCTGACTGAAAAATTAAAAAAAGAGAGAGATAAAGAAAGGAAAAGTGGGGCCTGTGGGTGGTTCAGTCATTTGAGCATCCGACATCAGCTCAGATCATGATCATGTGGTTTGTGAGTTCAAGCCCCTGCCTCAGGCTCTGTGCTAACAGCTCAGATCCAGGAACTTGCTTCAGATCCTGTGTCTCCCTGTCTCTCTGTCCCTCCCCTGCTTGTGCTCTCTCTCCCAAAAGTAAATAAATGTTTAAAAATTTTGAAAAAGAGACCCTTCTTCTCTCCTTTCACGTATAGGTCCCTATTTCTCCCAGACTAAGGAACATAGCATCTTCTTACCCAAATCTGCATTTTCTTACCCAATAAAAATACCTGTTGTGAATTAATTTTATACATAGACTTAAAACAACTCATTCATGGAAATAGAGGAGCTTTCTAAGATTTTGAAGTGCTTGGTTTTAATCCCAGAATGTGGGCTAATATGGATGAAAGGTGCAGTGAGGTATTATGGGTAGGATTTTCCTAGAAACCTACTGAAGTTACTAACAGAGATATTACAGTCCCCCTGAGAAGATGCTCTTCATGCTCTAGAATGTATCTCAAGGTGTGGCGAGGGCAGGCAAGTTGTATTGTGCCATGTATATATTGAGGAGTTCCAAAGCCACCCTGATTTCTAAGCGTAGACAAAGGTCACAAATGACTTAAAATGATGGATAGTTCTATTACGGCACACTGAATTGCTGAAGGTGGCTTAAGATGCTGACGGTGCTCTGAACAGTAGAATCCTACATTTCAGAGGTGAAAGTAACAATACCTAATGTTTTGTTTAAGGATTTAATATTCTGAATGCTTCACATGTTTAACAACCTGTAAGGTTGAATGTAGCCAGTCTAGCCCCTTGATGTTAAGCATGAGGGTAATGAAGTCGAAGAAGTTGTGTAACTTGGCTAAAAGCAGCCCAGGGACTTGGAGACAGAGGCTGAACCATACACCAGATTTCCTCACTTGTACTCCAGTGCTCTATTACAAAAACATGCCATGATTACATTTTGAGTCCCTTATAACAGGGAGACATTTTGCAGTAAGTATAGGTAAGTGACATTTTTTAGGTGCTTATTTTATTCAGGTGCTAATAATGGATTATGACATTTCCCAGAGGCAAGATGTACCCAAACCTGATAAAAATCGGGGAAAAATAGGACGCACCGAACTAGGTTGACTGCTTTGGGTTAATGCTTTTGAACATTTTTCTCCTATCACACGCATACCCCTCAGCGTAGCCAGACTAACTTCACTTCTTTATGTTTCCCAGACATGTAGGCTTGTTAATCAGACCATCCAAAGATTTTTTTTGGCTGATCTATGTATTGCTTTTTTCTTTCTATCTTTCTTCTTCTTCTTTTTTTTTAATCTCAGCTATATGGATTTTACAGCATAGCAATTTTTATGTTTGTCCTCATTTATCTCAAAAAACTTCTTGAAAGTCTTCAGATTATAAACCGTACCTTGTAATAAATGTCTAAGAAAGTAGCACATCCAAGCGTATTTATTTTAGGTGTGCTGTCGCTGTTCTGCCTAATGTATTGCTGAAAAGGAAGTAAGAGGCTGTTTGGGTCTGTTAGGGAGCATAGCTCCACAGAACACCATGTATTAAAGGTTTCATAGATTCATGATATGGAACTTTTGTTATGATTTTAAATCTTACAAAACAGCATCTAGCAATTATATAACTCTTTCTTTTTTGTGTGCAAAATAATAAGATAACTTTTTAGAGAAAATGTCCAGCCTGTATGTGTCACACATATATTTGACAATTGCCTGTTAGAATAGAGAGGCCTGACTCAGATTTGCTTTTAGGTAAATAACTAATGTGGATTGAAGTTAGTTTCATAATTATATGGCCAGATATATGGCTTCTGGACTTTGGTGGGTTTTTGAAACAGTTCTTAGAGAAATGAGGTAGCCCCCAAAATTAAAATTATAATTCATACATATAGAAACGATATAAGAGATATAGGACGTTTCCCTGACAATATTGTCAAAAGAACTTGCGTTCAACTAGTTAATACAGAGCTAAAAAAGAGTAAATTAATGTGGTACTAATATAAAAACAAGAGACAAGATTTAACATTATATAATGTAGATACCAGATATCAGTGAGAGAGGGAAGAATTATAAAAAAAATAATACCTGGGCATTTAGTTAAATATTTAGGTCTACTTTTTAGAGGCCGTACTAAAACCATGAAAACAAACCTTTGCACCATGAAAAAGTGAAATATATTGGTAACAATTAGTATATAAAAGTTAAGCATAATTTTTCATGGATCTCTTATATCTCAATGGGCATTAGATGGAGGCGACTTAAAGTTAATTAAAAAAAAAAATCACAAGGAGGGGTACCTGGGTGGCTCAGTCGGTTCAACTTCCAACCTTGCCTCAGGTCATGATCTTATGGTTCCTGGGTTTGATCCCTGCATCTGGCTCTGTGCTGACAGCTCAGAGCCTGGAGCCTGCTTCAGGTTCTGTGTCTCCCTCTCTCTGACCTTCCTCTGCTCACACTCTGTCTCTCTTTCTCTAAAATAAATAAATATTAATTTAAAAAAAATAACAAAGAAAACAATAAAGATAATTTGATTTGACTATATAAAGCATATAAACATTCCATATGACAATAATGAGCTAATAATTATTGAGCACTTACTAAATATTCTGAATGTATTACATGAATTAACTCCTAATTATTAGAACAACCCAGTGAAATAGATACCATTTTACAGACCAGCCAACTGAGGCACAGAGAAATTAGACTACTAGCTCAAAGTAACATGATTAAAACTTATTGAACAAAATATCTTAAGATGTTTAAATCTTAATGTGTTCGTTTTTCATGGGTGTCTGATATCTAGCTAATGCTTTTTGAGTCTTGTTTGAAAATTTTGCCCTCTCCTAAGTCTAAAGTCCCAACTTGTTAGTTCCAAAAGGTCTAAAAGCTTCAAAATTTTATATTAGTCACTTAAGTTTAAATCCATTTGGAATTGATTTTTGTGTTTGGGAGGCCATAGGATCTTATTTTAGTTTTGAAATATGTGCATTATTTATCTCTTATCATTTATTGAAAACATTCTCATTTGCCCACTGATCTGCCCTGTATCCCTATCATGAATCAAATTTCTACATATTAACGAGTCTATTTTTAGGTGGCATGTTCTACTGGCAAATTTGTCTATCTCTGTCCTACTCCCACATTGTCTTAATTACTTGAGTCTCAAAATAAGGACTGATATCAAACAAAAGGGTTTCTCCTTGGCTATCTTTCTTCTTCTAAAATATTTAGGTTCTTTTTTGCTCTTTACTCTTTCATATATGTTAAACAATATGTTTCTCAAGTGCCATGAAAAACTCCGGTGAAGCTTCTATTGAATTGCTTTGTATCCAAAGAGCAATTTTCAGAGAACAGATATATTTTGGATAGATATTCTTTTCACTCATCAGATTACCTAACAGTTTTAAACATGAGATGATCTGATCTAAATGATGGAAAGTGAAATGTTTAGTTTCAGATCCAGCTTGAGAGAGTTTTAATTGTAGGTGTAGATTTTTTGAAATGCATTTTGATAAAATGTATGAAGAGTTTTAAAAGTTATAACTTTAATCCAATAATTAAAATGTTGCAAATCTGTGTATCAAAGAATTTGAGAATCTGTCATAGTTTTATATCTAAAGATATTTACTAAAGATTATTAATAATTGAAATGATAAATAATCTAAATGTTCAATAAGAGGAATGTAATTAATGAATTGTGATGCACCCATTAATGGGATTACATGGAGTCTTTTTGAAGGATTTTTTAAAAGTGTGGGATTATGGGCAAGAAAGTATGATATAAAACTGTGTATGCTGTATGATTTTAGCCTTTTAAAAATTCATAAGAGAAAGACTAGGAAAAATATACTTAAATGTCATCAGTGATTTTCCTTGGCTATAAAATTATGGGTAATTATTTTTCTATTTCTTCTATTTCCTGTATTTCTAAAAGTTAATTTTGAAAAAGTATTACAGATGACTTTTTATTCAAGAAAAAGCAAAGGAAAATTTTTTCTCAGTGGCCATTTTTATATCTATATATAAAATTCTAAATTGAACAAATGAAAACTTTGTTTATCTAACAGTACAATTAATATCTGGTATCAGCCACTCTGAAAGAGTCATGGTTCAAAGTTGACCATGTCAATGACAGGTGCCTGGTCTTTCCTTTTGATGTGCCTCTGGAATATCTCAGAAGGAAACTCATTTCTATGAAGATACCTTTTTATGCCTCATCAATATTCCACTGCCCCATTTCTTCCAAGATAAAGTTCCTCAGGGTAAAAAAGTTCAAGGCTTCGAATGGCACCAGAGTGTCAGAAAATGCTTCATTTAGAAATCAGACTTATAGATCTCAGGCTGCAGGAGCTTGCATTTATGATGAAGTTTTACGCTATGTGGAGAACCCAAGGGAGGAAGTGCGTGCATCTTTGAAGTTGCCATACTCGTGTCATTATGTGGATAATCGATAACGAACGTTCAGACGTTCATATTTGTTACCCAGCGACATGATTGCCCCACACGGCCTTGTAATAAAGCGACTCTGTTGAGCTGGGTTGGTCAGGTGGTGAATACTGATTGGATAAAAATCCTGAAGAAGCTGCTTTGAACACAGTGCAAGGAAAACCATTGACCTGCGTCAGGCTCATAAAACCATCGCAGGGACCTCCCAGTGTAAAAATGTGCTCCAATGTCCAATCGGGTGGGATCTCCTAATGCTGGATGAGCAAGCTAACAGTGAAGGAAGGTCACAGGGGTTGAAATCCCTGAAAGATTCAGTCTCCATGTGGCTGGACAAATGGTAGAAAAGCAATGATTGCACTGGTTCTACCTCATTTAAAAAATATTTCCTTATTTAATGAATAAAGGGTGAAATCACCTTTGTTTATTAGCAATCACGATGTGCTCCATTAGCTTTATTGCTGCTAATGACAGTAACTCTGGGACACTGCTGATGTTCACAGTGTTTGTAATGTCAGGGAGTAAGTGCAGGTAAGGCCGTGGTGACACAGTTTCATTACACCTGACACACACCTAACACACCACCTCTTACTTTACGTACCAAATAGTGCAGGCACTTTAAAAGCACAAAGTAAAACCAAAGGCAAAGAGACCCTGCAATACACAACAGGCTTCCTTCCTTTGAAAAAATATATTTAAAATAGCGCTTTTATTAGCAAAAGGTTATACAACTGCCAGGTTGTCTTAGTATCACCAGGATCCCTCTCTTTAGAGGTTGTGAAGGCTCAAAGCTGGGACAACTTTTACCCTCTTCATTTTGTACCTCTGATGTTTTCTTCCGAGGAATGTTTATAACCCAGGTTGGATTGGATTCTCAAGTGTTTTGTTTCTGTGAAATGACTTCTGGGCTGTCTTATGAAATTTAGGTCAGATTTGTCTACCAAGGGACCATGCAATCGTCCATAAATTTAGTGTGTCTCAGATATGTGACCAGCAGGTTATACTCGGTGTACATTTCCTGTGCTAAGCTAGTATTCGACTTTCTTTTTATTTTTTAATGTTGATTTGTTTTTGAGAGAGAGAGAGAGAGAGAGCATGCAGGGGAGGGGCAGAGAGAGAGGGAGACACAGAATCTCAAAACAGGCTCCTGGTTCTGAGCTGTCAGCACAGAGCCAGACACTGGGCTCAAACTTGGGAACTGCGAGATCATGACCGGAGCCAAAGTCAGACACTTAACCGACAGAGCCACCCAGATGCCCTTCAACTTTCTTTTAATTCTGAACAGAGCCCCTCACTGGAGATCCCATGTATGCTTGAGAGAGCAGTAGAGGTAAGGGCTAAGCAGCTTCCAAGTCAGAATCTTCTTTCATTTCAGAACTATATAACAAATCACAATTCTATTTTTTCTAGGATACCCATGTGAATATCTAAGAAGAAACTCAAAGGAAAAAAAATCACAGTGGGAAACAAGATCATCCCCACAATGCTTCCTGGCATTCAGTGGCAAATAATTTTACTATTTATTTATGCCCTGCCTTATTCTGGAAAGAATTTATGGAAAAGAGCTTTCTTCTACCTTTCTGCTCTGCCACACCAGGTTCCATTTCTGACTTAAACAATACTACTGTCTTTCAAATACCACCAAAATCAGAGCTTTTATCCCTTTGTGAAACAATAACTTCTGGACGTCCACAAGTCTACTGTTGGGAGCCATCACACAAAAATGCATATGTGTAGCAACATGGATGGACCTTGAGGGTGTTATGCTGAGCGAAATAAGTCAGGCAGAGAAGGACAAATATCATATGTTTGCACGTATAGGAGGATTAGGAGGAACTTGACGGAGGAACAAGGGGGAGAAGAAGGGCGGAAATGGTGGGGGAAAGGGAGAGAGGCAAACCATGAGAGACTCTTGAATGCTGACAAAAACTGAGGACTGATGGATGTGGGGGGGAGGGGGGGAGGGGCATGGAGGAGGGCACTTTGGGGATGAGCACTGAGTGTTATGTAGAAACTAATTTGACAATAAACTATTTGTAAAAAAAAAAAAATGCATATGGCGCAACTTAAGCACATAAGAGAATGGTCATGTCAGATCATTCATTCTATTGCACTTATCTACTGGCACCACCTCTCCAAGATGATTTCTTCCAGTGGAGGTGATAGATTATTGGCACTTTTCTCATTTCTACAAAAATGGAGAGTGTCAGAATTTCCTCAGTACTTTCTCAGTAGGCAATGAGGATTAATCACTTTAGCAAATCACTGGATTTCAGTGTGGCAGAGAACATTGCAAGACCTCTGGCATAATTCATTAGCAATTATGAGTGTCAAAGCCCAGCATCCATGCATAGACTTTAAGGATTGTTAAAAAATTTGGCAATTCATCATTCTATTTTATTCTTTCTAATGGTTCAGACAAAAAACCCTAAGTTGACAAAACAATAATTGAAGAGACATGTAAAGTTAAGCTAGTGAAGAAAGCATTGCCATGATCACCATCACGAAAGTTACCGAACGTTTTTGGGCACTTATGACAGACACTGTTTTAAGGCATATACCTGTATTAACTCAATCCTTGAAACAACCTTTCGGGATGGGTGCTATTATTATCTGAATTTTATAAATGAGAACTTTGTGGCACGGAGTGACTAAGTCATTAACTCAAGCTTGCACAGCTAAAAATGGTAGATCCAGAATCTAAACCAATTCTCTCGAGCACTTTACCATACTGCCACCACAGAACCGAGCATGTCACAGCCACTGGAGGTGATCTCCAAGATCCCAGATTCTAGTTAAGCCTTCATGAGGCAGAATCAACATAAAAGAAGCAGTGCATATTTGAAATTCACATTTTGATAAGTTTTGCGTATATATATATTTGTTTATATATATATTTTTGTTTATATATATATATGTATATATAAACCATTACCATAAGGTAGCAGATATATACCACCCAACAGCACCCTCTTGCCAGACTGGAGTCTTTCTCTTCTATCCCTTCTACTGTATTGATCTACTTTCTGTCACTAGATTCCCTAGAATTTGATTTATTGAGGAAAATGTTCATTTCACTATAGCTGGCACACAGTGTTACATAAGTTTTAGTTGCGCAAGATGGCGATTCATTAAGCTTATATATTATGCTGTGCTCACTGCAAGTGTGGTTACATCTGTCATCTACAATACTATTGCAATAGCACTGACCATACTCCCTATGCTGGGCCTTTCATCCCCATGACCTACTTATTTCATTACATAACTAGAATCTTGTATCTCCCACTCCCCTTCCCCCAGCTTGCCCATCCCCCAGCCACCTCCTCCTCTGGCAACCACCTGTTTGTTGTATGTATTTATAGACCTGATTCTGCTTTTTTGTTTGTTTGTTTATTTGTTTTCTTACTCATTTATTTTTTTAACCTAGAATTTTATAGTTCTAGGAATTCTAGGAATAATAATTATTTAGAAATTCATCCACATTCTTGTGTACGTTAGTGCTGTATTCTTTTCTATTGCTGGATTGTATTCCATCATTTGAACACACTACTGTTTGCTTATCCATTCATCTGGTGATGGACATTTGGGCTTCAGACAGTTTTTGACGATGCAGACAGTTTTTGACTGTATTTTTGACACACATACGCTATAGTGATTTGTGTGTGATATTTGTATGGACATATGCTTTCATTTCCCTTAAGCAAATATCTGAAAATGGAATGGCTGGATCATTGTGTAGGTTGGTGTATATATAACTTTTTAAGGAATTGCCAAACTGTTTTCCAAAGTAGTTGAGTCATTTTATATCCCTCTTTCTCTCACTTTTCCTGCCATGCAGTGTCTGAAATTTCCAATTTCCCTATTTGCTCACCAACATTTGATATGGTCAGTGTTCTTAACTCTAGCATTTCTGACACAGATGCAGTGGTATATCATTGTGGTTTTATTTACTTTTCTCTGATGGCTAATGATGTTGATCATCTTTACATGGGCTTATTTGTTATCCATATATCTTTTCTGATGTAGTGTCTCTTCAAATATTTTGCTTATATTTTATGAAATTAATTTCATATTGTTGAGTTTTGAGAGTTGTTTACATAATCTGGAAAGAATTCTTTTATCCAGCAAGGGATTTGCAGATATTTTCCCTAAATCTGTGGTTTGTCATTTTATTCTCTTGGATGGTGATTTCCAGAGTCTTTTAAAGGGTAGAAGTTTGAAATTCATATGACATCCAGTTTTTTTTCTTTTATGAATCATGTTTTGGGTCTTGCATTCAGGTAATTTTTATCTGACTCATGACCATAAAAAGTTTCTGCTATGTTTTCTTTCAGAAGCCTTATAGTTTTAGATTTTATGTTTAGTCTATGATCTATTTAAGCTAATTTTTGTATATGGTATGAGATATAGATTGAAGTTTATTATCCAACTTTTTTTACCACTGTTTTTAAAAATGATGTTGTATTTGCAAATCTGTAAAAAAAATCAATTGTCTATGTGTATGGGCCTATTTCTGGATTTCTATTTTTTTCTTTGTTTACCTTGACATTAATACTGCAGTTTAAATTATTATAGTTTTATAATAAGTCTTGCAGTCAAGTAAGACTCCAACTTTTTTCCTATTCTTCAAAGTTTTTTTTTTTTCTTTTTTGGGGGTATGTATGAATTCCATATATATTTTAGAATCATTTGCAAATTTCAACAAAAGTCCCTACTGGAATTTTGATTGGATTGCTTTTATTTTGTACATCATTTTACAGAGAATTATATCTTATAACAGTGAGTCTTCTAATCAATGAACATTCTATATCATGACTTATTCAGAATTCAAAAATTTTTTTGTTAGCCATGTTTTATAATTTTAAGTGTATGGGGTCTGGCAAAACTTTTGTGAGCTTTATCATCAAGTATTTAATATTTTCTGATGCAATTATAAATTATTTTTACATTTTTGATAGTTCATTATAGCATATGGAAATACAAATGATTTTTAAGGGAGCCTGGGTGGCTTGGTTGGTTAAGTGTCTGACTTCAGATCAGGTCATGATCTCCTGCTTTGTGGGTTGGAGCCCCGTGTCAGGCTCTGTGACGACACCTTGAAGCCTAGAGCCTGCTTCAGATTCTGTTTCACCCTTTCTGTCTGTCCCTCCGCCACTTGTGCTCTCTCTGTCTCTCAAAAATAAATAAATCTTCAAAACACAAAAACAAATACAATTGATTTTTGTAGAGTAATTCTCTACTGAAGCTTTTAAACTCACTTATTAGGCTTAGTAGGGTTTTCTTTTCTTTTGTAAATTCCAAAGGATTTTGGAATAGATTATCATGTTGACTATTAACTGAGATTTGCTTCTTCCTTTCCCATCTGAATGCTTTTTACTTTTTTATTCTTGTCTTATTGCACTGACCAGAGTCTCCATTATAGTGTTGGGGAGTGGTGATAGCAGACATCCTTGTTTTCTTTTTAATCTTAAGAATGCATTTCATATTTCACCATTAAGTATGCTGTTAGCTTTAGTTTTTCCATAGATGCTCTTTATCAGGATTAGAAAGTTTCCTTCTGTTCACAACTGGTTGAGAGTTTTTATCAGAATGCATGTTGGATTTTGTCAAATGCTTATTCTACATCTACTGAAGTCATCATATGAGTTTTCTTTTTTAGTTTGTTCTTATGGTGAGTTACATAGGTTGGCCTATATATGTTTAATCAACATTGTATTCCTGGGATAATTCCATTGATTGTGAAATATTATTTTTTTTAAACATTGAATTTGATCTGCTACCATGTTGTTTAAAATCCTTACATGTGTGTTCAAGGGAAATATTTGTTTGTGGCTTCTCTCTTTTCTGTAATGTCTGCATCTGATTTTGGTATTAGGTTAAGACTGACCTTATATATAAGACTGGAAGAAATTGTATCGAATTAATAAGATTTCCTCCCTAAAAGTTTGAGAGACTTCATTAGTGAAGCTATCTAACTCTAGAGCTTTCTCTGGACAAAGTTTTAATTACATCCTTGCTGTCTATTTCTTCTATCAATTATTGAGAAATGAATATTCATATCCCTGACTATAATCATGGATTTGGCAATTTTTTCTTGCAATTCTATTACATTTTGCTTTATGTATTTAGAGATTCTATTACTAGGTACATAAATATTTACAATAGTTATATCTTCTTAGTTATTTGACCCCTCTATCATTATGCAATGGCTGTCTTTAACTTTGGTAATATTATTTGCTCTGATTCTACTTAGATATTAATATAGTCAGTCCAAATTTCTTTTGAGAAATATTAGCGTGGTTTATCATTTTTCATTATATTCTTTTAATCTGTCAATTCTTTATATTTAAAGTCTGGGGGTCTTTTTGTTTGTTTGTTTTTTGCATGCAGTATGTATATGTATTCCAATCTTGGCATTTTAGTTGGGATGTTTACATCATTACTCTTTAAAATGATTATTGACATGGTTGGGTTTACATCTCCTTTTTTGTTATTTGTTCTTAGTTTGTTCCATTTGTTCTTCATTCCCTCTTTCTTATCTTCCTTCTTTTCAACTGAGGTTTTTGGGGATATTTTTGTGATTGCATTCTATCTCCATTTAGCTTATTAATTACTATTCTTATTTTGTTTTGTTAATTGTTGTGTTAAGGTTATACTGTGTATGTTTACCTTACATGTGTATAATTTTTATAGTATCACGGTTCTACTGTTAAGTGATATTTCATAACTTTACCTTTTTTTATGGTTTATTTATTTCTGAGAGAGAGAGAGAGAGAGAGAGAGAAAGAAAGAGCATAAGCAGGGGAGAGGCAGAGAGAGAGGGAGATACAGAATCTGAAGGAGGCTCCAGGCTGTGATCTAGTTGTCAGCACAGAGCCCAATGCAGGGCTCGAACTCACAAACTGTGAGATCATGACCTGAGCTAAAGTCAGACGCTTAACTGACTGAGCCACCCAGGCGCCCCTACCTTTACCTTTATCATAAGAAGCTTATAATAAAGTTTAAATAATATATAAACTCTCTCTATATGTAAAGTTTATGTAATATATAAAATTACATTTCATAAATTTACCTTTACCTTTATTATAAGAAACTTACAGGAATATACTTTTATTTCAAAGACTTTTCAGTGCTATTTTTCTTTTTCTGTGCTATTGTTGTCATATATTTTACTTCTCCATATGTAAACATGTTAATAAATACACTGTTATTTTTGTTTGAGTCAATTGTATTTTTTAAAAACTTGAACATTATGAAAACTATATCATATTTTTATCCATGTAGCCAACATTTCTAGTGCTTTTTATTTCTATGTATAGATCTATATATCCATCTAGAATCATTTTCTTTTACTTACAGGATTTCCTTTAACTTCTCTTACAGTACTGGTGATGAATTCTTTCAGCTCTTATATGTCTGATAAAGTCTTAATTTCAACTTTGTTCATGAAAGACATTTAACCTGGAGTAGTTGACAGTTTTTATCTTTCAGTTCTTTAAAGATTTTGTTCTGTTTTTTCTCACTTGCTTTATTTCCAATAAGAAATCTACCATTCTTATCTTTGTGTCTCTTTACATAATGTGTGTATTTTCTCTGGCTGCTTTCAAGATTCTGTCTTCATTGATTTTGAGCAATTTGATTATGATATATTTTGGCATAGTTTTTTTTTTTCATTTCTCATACTTAGGGTTCCTTGAACTCCTTAGATCTATGTGTTTATAGTTTTCATAAAATTTGGAAAAATTTTCATCTATTACTTGGTCAAACGGTTTTTCTAGTACCTTTTTTTTCAGATTAACACCCTGAATAGATAATTTTGGTAGTAGCAATACAGTTCAATTCTCCACATTCTAAATTATGTACAATAACACACACACACACACACACCATTGTGGGCTAAGATTCTTGTTGTGGTAAGGTTTATAATAGTTAAGAAATTAAGTAGACCTATTTCCAATTCTGGCTTTGTTATTTGCTGACCTATTCTAGGGCAAAGTCTTCACCATTTCTCAACGTCAACACCTTTTTCTGTAAAATGATGTTGATCATGATACTTATTTCATAGAAATCTGTGAAAATTAAATACTTAGCTTGATAACTACTACATAAATTATGGATACTTTTATAAATAATATAAAACTCTACCACCTTTAAAAATATGCTTTTACCCTGATAGGAACCTGGGGGGTTTATACAGTCAGTGACTAAATAACATTTAACAAATGACTGGGAGTATTCATGGTGAAGGACACAAAATAAGCATGAGATATAGTCATACAGAACTATAGGTCAGGGTAGATATGACTTCTGAAAGAGGCCTCAGTTTCTAATTGTCACCTTACCTTGAGGAGAGGTTGGAGGGCCATTTAAATTTGTGCAAATCATTGACTCTTTGTGTTCTGTTAATGCTTTCAAGTTTTTATATTGTGGGATGTTGGATTTTAAGACTGATAGGACGGCTAGTTGCCTTTTCTTGGAACCACAGAAACATGTTTAAGTTCAGTGATGCAGTAAGCCACTATTACTAAAAAGAGAAGATGCACAAAAAGTGATGCCATGGATTATTTAAAAGCTTCAGGATAAGTAAATTTACGAATAAGAGTTAAAAATGCATGAGACAAGAAGATAAGAAGGAACATCATGAGTTAAAAGAAAGTAACAGGTAGGAAGTCATAGGTTTTCTTTGAATTCTTTCTTCTCTAAAGCAAAGAAATTCTACATGTCAGGATGTATTTTGAGTTAACGAGTCTTGCTATTAGAACTCTGTCACTCTCAGAAATATCCCACACATGGAGTCAAGCAAAGAGGATTATTTTCCTCCTAACATGAATAAAGCTATTTTCTTGAGACATCTTGTTTGAACTCTGACAGTTATGTTCCACAGAACACATTTCCTATTTCAGACAGTCCAGTGGAATTCTGGTTCTGTGTCATTTGGGAAATCTCGTTCGAATGAGACATTTCTCACATCAGTTTCTACAGCCTGGTTTCCATCTATTTTCCTGCTGGCCTTTGTGAGGATCTCAGTGATGAGTCTTTACTTTGGTTCCTGCAGGAAAGAAGGAATTTCAAGGGGTCATGGAATCACAGTAAGGCATTAGTAAGGATTCATTGCCTTGGAATAAAACAAAACGAAACAATATGAAACAAAACAAACAAACAGAAAACCTTAGACATTCAGGATCTAGAGGACATTCCAAGACTTGAAAAACTATATTTGTCCAGATAAGAAAAGATTTTAGTTAACATCCTCGTGAAACTTCACATGACTAGTTGTGGGAAAATGGGTACGTTTAAAATATAATCGTTTTCTTTCTCTAGTCTAATGTTTATGTGGTGTTGTTCCATGAAGAATGGTAAGAATGAAGTTTGTGATACTGATGTAATAATTCTGCCTTTATTTTTTTTATCATCACTTGTGGGATTCAGGTGGGGTTGGACTAAAACGTTGTACAAATGATGTACTCAGTCAACTAATATTTACTTTACAACATTCTTGCTTAAGTCACATTTCTAGAAAGAAGGCTTCAACAATTTATATTACTATATCCCTCTTTAATAACAAAAATATGAAGACTTCTTCTTACCCTATTTATAGGGTAGTGCTATATCAAGGTAACTAAGTATACTTGGACAGTTAGGTTACAATGGTCAGCTCCACTCCTATATGGGGTTTTTCAAAATGGTGCCACTATATATGTCTATGCTGCTTTCATTTGGTGTTGGCACATGAAGAATATTAATCAAACAAATTTTAGCAAGCTTCCGCAGTGGTCATGACCTCCACAAATTCCTAAGTATTCCTTTATCCCCTTTGATCTTACATCTTTACATTACTCTAGTAAGATTTTTCTATTTCAAATTATTAAAATAAACCATCACATGGAAAATATTAGTGGAACAACAATTCCCCTCAATTATATCTTGTCATCAAAATCTATGAATTAATCATATTTAATGTTTGGTCACTGGCCATGAGCAACTGCGTCCTAATGTTGGTCACAATTTATAGAACATTCTTTTACTAATCTGCATTATGTTTTGAAGTTCCTCAATGCTTAATTCCTTCTCAGTTTTATATAATGACTTTATATCCATTGGGAAGACACTGCATCTCAATCAAGTGGATGAGATTGAATAAGGATGTAAATGTCTTAGCATCATAGTATCACATATCCTTGGCATTGACAAATAACTCTATTTTCTTCTCCAGGGAAAGGGAAGTTTTATAGGCTGCTAGTCACAAAATGAAGAGGTGAGCATTTGTAAACCACAGTCACAAACACATCAGTCTTGGGCAAGTATGTATGTCTTTTAATTTCTCATCCTACATTTTTCAGCTACAATTAACAGTGTCTGCTATTAAAGGAACAAGTAGTTTTTGCTTCTGATTTTGGTTCTGTTTATGAATTTTGAAACTCAGGGGAGTTTTACCCTATATCTTGGCTTGCTCCTGTTTAAATTTGAGTTATTTTGAACATGCACAGTAGTCCAAGGCTAGAGAGGATATATTTGGTGCATCGCATTATTATACTTTAGTTCAGGAAGCTTATAGAGCAACTGATTGTACTCAACAAATGTGGTGGCATCTTTGCAATGACAATAAAAATAGAAAGAAAGAAAGAGAGAGAGAAAGAAAGAAAGAAAGAAGGAAAGAAGGAAAGAAATCTGACTGTGTGAGGCCAGCACATTTTAAGCAAAATATCCCTGATATATCCTCTTTTTAGAATGCTTCTCCCTGCAAGTCTTGGTCTGGCTACTGTGACCTTAGCAACTGGCAACTTGAATGCTCCAAACATTAACCTGACAATGAGCTTCCATAGGCATTGTGATCCTTTTGTGCACTGGATTTCTTTCTCTATTATTTAGTGAGTCCACAGGAATGCAGAGAGAAACATGGAGACTTGCTTCTCATTGATGGGTTACAAATGGAGCTGATTGACCTCTAATACTTGGTTTTAAAATTTTCACAGCAGGCATTTTAGTAGCACATATATTGGGGGCTGGGTGGGAGGTAGTAGATAACATGTGGAGATTTTCAGTCCAGAATTACTGCTAATTAGAGTGGCTTCCAAAAATGGGCATTGCTGTGAATGGTTTTTTCCAGGGTGGTGTGGGCTTAGGAATGAAGAGGGGAGAATGGGAGAGTATATAGGAAAAAGGAAAAATGCTTCTAACCAAATCTTTTGCTTCCAACCTGGAAGTGACATACAGCTGGAACACATCTCACTAGATAATACCCAAATGCCAGGGTAGGGCTGATGTTTCCAACGTGGAGCATATGACCTTAAGAAAGAATGCAAGCTTCTTCGGAATCAAAGCAGCGGCTTATTTCTTATCAACTGTTCTGATTTTCAGGGAATTTCAGCAGTTTGATGGGACTTGAGTAGAAAAGATTGGACTTTAATTTCAGCACCTTGCAATGATTAGTGCGGTGGTGTTTAATTGCGAACTGTGTTTTGTTTCTTTTTCTATTCACCTTTGAACTGAAAAATGAGTGGATTTCTCAAAATTTTCATACATTTATTATCTTCCGTCAACATGTATTATAGTAAAACCTAAAACAGAGGTATAATAAAACATGTGGGTTAGTGTTCATTATTGAGAATATAAACATTCTCATCAATGACATCTAAACCCACAAAGTATTTTCAGATACAGGCCTATGAATGTGTTACAAGAATATCATAAAACCCTATAAAAGATATTACAGCATGCTTTTTCAATCTCTATAAAACTACAGAGAGCACCATCTGGAAAAGAAGATGTTTCCCCAGAAGCTCAGTGTGAGGCTTTCTGTGCAGACAGTAGAATGTAATTTTTAAAATATGAAGTTGAGGGTTGATTAACTTGACCTACATACCCAGTTACTCCAGGACCGCTGGTGGTATATTTGCATGCACTTGGTTTCCTTTCTCTGACTGCATATAAAGTGCAATATGAACTGTTTTACACATTGACCTTGTAGCAGTAACTGTGTCCATCAGTGAACTGGCCAGGTGCCTTTTAGCAAGAAAAAAGTAGTTTTGCTATAAAGGTACACATCTTAAACAAGAGATAGTGCTGGGAACATTTCATCATCTCCTTTTAACTTACTTCTCCCTATGCGGGTATTACTCTGAAGTCCAGAAAAAGTTAAAAGAGAACCAAGGTAATTTCTTCCCAACTTCCTGCAGTAAATCTCATATCCATGAGTATCTGCAAATAACAAAGTGTGGCTATTCCAAAAGTTAAGGCTGTTTGAAATGGACTGAAATGATTCTAGGTCTTTTGTTGAAAAATGGTAGTGGAGAAAATGTGTTAGATTTGGATTAATCAATAGACTTATTTGGCTATTAATTGTATCTATACTGTAGCCGAAGCTCAGTGAATTTTCTCTGCTTGAAGGTCATTGTACATTTACAAGCAATAAATGTGTGCTATTATAGGAACAAATTATTTGGAAGAAATTCTTCCTGTGGTCTTCATGTATTGGATTGAATAAAAAGATCCATTCTATACAAACTTCCTGACTTGTATAAAACTTAGCAACAACTTGACAGACTGAATATATGAATAAGTGAATAAAATGGTATCTGCTGAGACTATATGCAATTTAACACTCTGCTCTTATCTTGATAATTTGGTCAGTGTTGGATGCAGTATGAAATAATTTAGAGCTGATCTCTTTTATTATGTAAATAATTAGTTGGAGTTACCTGGGAAATTACAACTTTGTAATTCTCCTGGCCAGCATAGACAACCTTGAAATGAGATGATCTTGACAATTGCCTCAATGGCCCCAAATCTTGCCATCTCTCATCATTGCCAGTTACACGTGCAGATTATGGTTGTAGATGCTGCATATATGGCCCACTTCAGTGTTTATTGTCTAGACCTGTTGTTGCCATATTCGGATTGAATGCATTTTCACTCTGTGGGGCCGCTGGGGGTGGGAGTGGAAAAATAGATAGGCTTTTGGGTTTAGTGAAGCAGCTAACCAGGGAATTTGGGAGAAATACACATTCCATTCCACACCCAGTCAATACAGATGGAGAAAAACAGAACCTGATTGTATTCTTTTTATCACAGTTTCCTATATTATCATTTTATGGAAATAATTACCATCTTGGCCAACAACTTTGCTTGATTACATCTTTGAATCTGTTTTCCATTTTCCTTAAAGGAAGACATAATTGTTAGAAGCAGCCAAATCCCTCAATATTCCTCGAGATGCTATTCTTTTCTCAATTGTTTTTAAGGCAGAATCTAAACACCTAAATTTTTATGTATTTTAAGAATTCATGCATCAAAGATTTTTATTTTCAGAAACAAATATGTACAGCACCAAAATAGCTAGCTTACCATTATTTCTGTTAATATCCCTGAAATAGCAAAAACCGTGTCCCTCAATTTTAAAATAAGAAATATGAAATCTATACTTAAAAGGAATAACATTTTTACCAGATAATTTAAAAAAATCTCTTTAAGAAGTTTTTGAACTCAGTATATCCAGAACCCAGTATACTCAGCTTTTCAGGTTCTAAACATCTCTATGGAGAATACTGGATTGTGGTGATGACTGGACAACTCTATAAATTTATTAAAATTTTTTGAATTGTACACTTAATCTTTAAAAAAATTTTTTTAATGTCTATTTTTGACAGAGACAGAGCATGAGTGGGGGAGGGGAAGGAGAGAGAGGAGGGGAGACACAGACTCCAAAGCAGGCTCCAGGCTCTGAGCTGTCAGCACAGAACCTATGAACCATGCGTGAGATTATGACCTGAGTCGAAGCCGAATGATTAACTGACTGAGCCACCCAAGGTGCCCCTGAATTGCACACTTAATCTAAATGAATATGTAAATTGTACCTCAATAAATCTGTTAAAAAATATGATAAGGCTATCCATGTCCAAGTGCTTCACGTGTGCTAATGTTCTTTGCACCTTTAACTGAACTGGTAATTTATGCAATTTTGGCTTTGAAATGATTCATTTGAAACAAAGGCTTCCTAGGCGCTATTGCCACCATTGCAGTGATGAAAACAAAGGTTCAACTCCACCCTGCCTCGTCCACCCACATTCTGGTGTTCTGTAATGATTCATTAACAGAACTTTTAGTAAAAATAACCATGTTGGCAGTAGGTGAGCATTGTGATTCCTTCTGCTTCATTACACTGACGTCTGATAATGAGGACCATTGCACTTGGTAGATAAAAAGAAAATCAGACTTGCTATAGCTTAGCAGCCTTTCCAGGGAAAGTTTAAAAGAGTGGGTATGACTGAACAGGTTTTTCTGATTATGTTTCTTGTTTGTTTGTGAATTCCACAAGGAATAAAATCTAAAACATTTCCTGTAGCGTCTGAAAAAAAAAAACCTGTGTTGAACAGTATGTCAAAGATTTCCACTTATTTATGCTTGTTTTAAAAAAAAAAGAAGAAGGAAACAACTTGACTTGTGCTAAAGGAAAAATAAGTTGAAGTTGGCTTTAAAGGTGAGCATTCTGACATCACTCTCACCTCAATAAATTATTTCAAAGAAAACTTGGCAGTGAAATAAATATTTTCAAGCTAAAGATTGCATATTCCTCTAACTCAAGTTTTGTGAAAATAAAGACTTTGTACACAAAATTTTATACACAAGGCTCTTTGCGTACATACCTGGGTCATGCCATGATCAGGGACTTGACATCTCGCTGGTGTCCTTTGCACACTGGTAACATCACCATATTTCAAAAGTTTTATTGAGGTATTATTTAAATACCATAGTGCCAGAGTCCAGCTCCAGCCAAGTCCAGGGGTCCCTGAAGGATGGACGGTGTCAGTGAGGGAGGGAGAGAGCCATGAGAATCTTTCTGGTCACCAGGCAGGCGTCTCTGCCCTGTTGGTTTTGGTGTCTTTATTTATAGGTCAAACGTTAACATCGCATCATAAAATGGAATTTTTACAATGGATAGTTCTCTGTGATGTTTTGGAAAATGTACAGAAGCAGGTTTTACAGAAGTATTCTTGCAGAACTGCCCCAATTATAGTGAGGTTGAGTAACTAAGAAAATAACAGGGTGTTCTTAATAAAAACCAGGATAACATACACATTTTAATAATGCTAAGATTAAGTCATAGGTTTGTAACTACTCTTATCCATCCTCATCACAGCTGCCAGGGTAAGGGAAGGTGTTTGTGGAATGTAGGCCTTAGGGAAGGGACTTCTATATATCACAAGTTAGCGAAGGTATATGTAGAAACTTATGTTTTGCTCTTATCTGTTCCTTCTCTCTAAGTTAGGCTCTTTGTCTTCGGGCAAGACTTGATTTTCCAGTTATATTCTTTTTTTTTTTTTTAAACGTTTTATTTATTTCTAGGAGAGAGAGAGAGAGAGAGACAGCGTGAGCAGGGGAGGGTCAGAGAGAGAGGGAGACACAGTCTCTGAAACAAGCTCCAGGCTCTGAGCTGGCAGTCAGCACAGAGCCCGACGCGGGGCTCGAACCCACGAACCGCGAGATCATGACCCAAGCGAAAGTCAGACGCTTAACCGACTAAGCCACCCAGGTGCCCCGATTTTCCAGTTATATTCTTTATGGCACCAGAGAGCCAACCATACCTTTAAAGTGTTTAGCTCATTTCCAATACATAGAATAGCCTCTTTGAGTGTATTTACCTTTGTGTCTAGTTTTATGGTTTCTTGAATAGCTAGGGCATGAGAGACATCTTTGGCTAGTTGATTTGAGCTGTATGAACCTCTTGGACTAATGCGAAGGTAGAAACAGATTTGTACATGTAAAGGTCAATCTTTTATGAGTAATAGTCATTAGCCTGTTTATAGCTCAAGGGAAGTAGCGAGGGAAACAGGACCTGCCGGAGACATGATGTCTGTTCCCATAATCAAAGGAAGGAGTTCCCATAATAAGTTCCTTCACAAGGTGCAATCATCATACCAGGGCCAGAATAAGGGGATAAGTCACTCCTGATACTGATCAACAAGATACCTTGGGGGTTGGTGCTCAAGCAGAAATAATTAGGTGGGGGGTGGATATTGGTCATCATCTGATTGGCAAGAGACTGTGCAAAGTCACCAGGAGCTTTCTCAACTTGTGGGCTCAGAATTGCTCCCAACACCGTAAAATTCATGTATCTCACAGGTATAACTCAGTAATTTTTGGTCAACTTATGCAATCATGACCACAATTAAAATATTCTCATCACCAAGCACCAATTAACAGTCACTCCCTATGTGTCCCGTTCTCCACATCGTCACTCCTCAGGAGAAACTACAAATCCACTTTCTGCCTCTATACATTCACCTATTCTAGACATTTCATATAAATGTGCTCATACTAGGTGTGGTCTTCTGTGACTGGCTTTGCTCATTTGGCACAGTGTTCCAGAGTCCCTGTGTTTCAGCAGGTATCAGTATTTTTTTTAATTCCTTTTGATTCTATTGTAAGGATGTGCCATGTGCAATGTTATATTTATCCATTCACCAGTTGATGAAAGTTTAGGTTGTTTTCCCCTTTTGGCTGTTATGAGTAATACTGCTGTGAACTTTCATGTACAAGTTTTGGTGTGGACATATGTTTTCATTTCTCTTGGGTACACAGCTTGGAGAGCAGTTGCTGGGTCATACGGTCAAAATCTATGTTTAGCACTTTAATAAACTGCCAAACTGTTCTCCAAAAGTGATTGCACCATTTACTGTCCCACCCGCAATATATGAAGTTTCCAGTTCAGATCCTGGCCAACTCTTCGTCTTTTAGGTTATATTTATTCCAGTAGGTGTGAAGTGATACTTTATTGTCATTTTAATTTGCATTTCTCTATTCACAACTTTAGTATATTTTAAATATTCTTGTATATATGAATGAATATACATGATGCCCCTGAAACAATCCAGAAGCACTTTTAAAATCAAGAGAAGAGTGATATATATACCCCATAGCTCTTTGCAAATAAACTAGCCCAGTTCATCAAACTGTAATCAAAATAAGGAGATCTATTTAAATAATAGTATTTTTCCACTATCAGGGAGGCCAGTTCAGGAGGAGAACTTATATAAGCTGTCACCTAAGTAAAGTCATCTTTAAAATATATTGAGATACATTTCAACTGCTGAAATTTGGTGTAGCAAAGCCATAAACAATTGCAGGGTAATAAACTCCAGGATTAGGTACAATATTTCTTCTTTCCCATTGAGAAGTCACATAAAAAGTTAGAAAATATTAATAAGTTTTGTCCTTACTTTCTAGAGGCAGAGCTTATCCCTAATGGATAAATGAAGGAGGAAAGCGATTATGCTCTTTTCTCGTGGGTTCAGAAGTTTCCCACTCTTCATAGTAACCTGAGGCTTCTCCTAAACATACTGCTTTTCCATTTAGGCAAACTTAGGCTATAGCTGCTGCCATCTGGAATGTCATCAACTGCCCCAGATGCCAAGGACTGGAGGGAAGCTCTAAGAATTAGGATTATAGGAATTGGAACTATGACTTTCTAAAATGAGTATTGCATAATCCCTAACTATGTGAAGTTCTATATACTTCCACAATAGGATCCGTGAACCCCCACATTAGTTGACTTCCACTGGGCTCAGCCAGACTGATCCATATGAAATACAGTGACTTGGAAGGCAGCTGGTCAGGGCAGATGGTAGACATATTGGGTATACCTTCATATTTTTGGTATATAAATGTGTGTGTGTGTAAGACGTATATGTGTGTATATGTGTGTATGTGTGTGTTGTATATTAAATTAATGAGCCAATACTACACAGTACACCGGACAACTGGCTTTTTAAATTTAATTTATTTTGGATAAAATTTACATCAAAACATCCTTTTAAAAATAGTTGCAAAGCAGGGGGCCTGGGTGGCTCAGTCAGTTGAGCGTCCGACTTCGGCTCAGGTCATGATCTCACAGTTCGTGGGTTTGA
The DNA here is from genome assembly GCF_003009895.1 of Hyaena hyaena. Taxonomy (NCBI): domain Eukaryota; kingdom Metazoa; phylum Chordata; class Mammalia; order Carnivora; family Hyaenidae; genus Hyaena; species Hyaena hyaena. The sequence goes on along the minus strand of NW_024081779.1, from coordinate 339,593 downwards.
GTCCCACGTGGGGCTCTGTGCTGACAGCTAGCTCAGAGCCTGGAGCCTGTTTCAGATTCTGTATCTCTCTCTCTCTTTGGCCTTCCCCTGCTTATGCTGTCTCTATCTCTCTCTCAAAAATAAGTAAAACATTAAAAAAATAGTTGCGTAGGGAGGCCTGGGAGGCTCAGTCAGTTAATCAAGAGTGTGTGACTCTTGATTTTGGTTCAGGTCACGACCTCACTGTGAGTTTTAGCCCTGAGTCTGGCTCTGAGCTCACAATGTGGAGCATGCTTGAGATTCTTTCTCCCTCTCTTTCTGCTCCTCTTCCAGTGCTTACACTCTCTAAATAAAATTTAAAATAACATATAAAAAACAAAAATTCAAAAAAGTAGCTGTATAATATCCATTATTTGAAAGTTATACCTTTTAAAAATTAGTCCCCTATTGTTGGACATTTAGAACACATGTGCACACACACACACATACATACACATTACACTTATCGGATAGAATTTCAGAAGTGGAGAGTCAAAAGGTAAATGAATTTTTCATTTTATTTATTTATTTTTAAAGTCTTTATTTCTTTATTTTGAAAGAGAGAGAGAGCAAAAGAGGGGTAGAGTGGGGGGGGGGGAATCCTAAGCAGACTCTGCACTGTCAGTGCAGAGCCCCAAGTGGGGCTTGAACTCATGAACCATGAGATCATGACCTGAGCCAAAATCAAGAGTCAGATGCTCAATCGACTGAGCCACCCAGGCACCCCTGAATTTTCCATTTTAATGCATCACGCCAGATCATCCTCCTCAAAGAACAGATTCCCACCTTCTGTGAGGAAGTTCAAGTCTCTCCACAGTGTTATTAATATGGACTTTGTCAAACTTACTTTGTGTTGATTTGATGACATTCTGTGTCTTCATGTTGTACTGGACTAATTTCCCCAATCTATAAATACCACTGGCATTGACCAGAAATGAGAGGGGATAGATAAAAAAAACAACCCATCTTTAGTACTTCATCCCTCTTAGGTAAGTCAACCTCTTGCCCTGGAGGGAAGTGAGTCTCAGACTTCCTGTGTTATAGGTGAGGGAGTGTAGATCCTGTCAGGCTAAGTTACTCACCCAGTGTCCCAGATTGGGGCTTGACTTAAGAATCGATGAAGTGCAAAGGCCACTTCGGCTATGATGCACGATTAAGGGTCCACAGTATAACCCAGCACTTCTTCAGTAGGGAGCAGCTCCCCATTCTACTTCATGCCAATCTGCAGAGCTGTGGACAGTTACTAAGTGGGCCACCTTCAGTCTCTCTCATAGGTGCAAAGAGTCCCCACACCAGCCTTGCTATCTAGATAAAGACAGACATGGCATTTATTTTAATCCTCTTGGAAGGCAAGACTGTCTTTATATTGGTATCATGGCTGGAAATACTGGTGGTGTGCTCAACTCCCCTACCCTCAGCTTAACTTCCCACGAGGGAGTGATGGACTCTGAGATTAAACTTAAACACAGAAAGATAAGAGCTTCTTTGAAGTACCACAGAGAGGAGAGGAACATGACATGATCCTTTTCTGTGAGAATGCTCATCTCACTGGCAGCCAAGTGTTTACATTGGTGAGCATTTTATTCAGTCGGGTTCCAAGTTTACCATGTCAAAGTTGGCCTTGTGTTGAATATGAGCTTTTCCTTCACAAGCCATTCTCTGAGAAGAGGCAAGTTCATACAACAAATGGATCTTGCTCTTTTGGGGAGGAACCTTGAGCTCAGTTCTGTGGGTTCAGATACACAGCATCTTGGATGTGTGTCTCACTAGCTATGGGGCCTGGACAAGCTACTCCAGCTCTCTGAGCCTCTGAATTGTGCTTTATCAAATAGATATGATCATGCTTCCTACTCAGAGTACTGTTTGTGCTAAGGAGATAACGTGTACAGAGAACTTGGCCCAGACCACGTGAAACACACAATAAAACTTCACAATTCTCTGCTGTCTTCTCTTCCTGCCTATTGTGGAGGGCAGCCCCAGATTTGGGGAATGAAAATCAATGCCACTTGAGGTGGCTCAAGGGAACTGGCAAGGATTTCCAGACTCTGTTTCAGGAATTATTTGGCAATAATGGTAGTTTGGTTGGTGAAAATAGATGTGGAATGTGGGCGTGGGGCAGGGGGCGGGGGACAGATTTCAGATAAAAACACGGAAGATAGATAGATTTTAAAGTGATCTTTGAGAACAGATGGAGGGGGAAAAAATTAGTTTGCTTTAGGGAATAGGAGCTTTCAGGTTCCAGAAAACATAAACCCAGAATTGATCCCCTGTGAGAGAAAGTTCAGCAGATATCCAAGGTTTAAAGATGATAAAGAAACATGATTTCCAGTCTCTGGAAATAGAGCATAAATTAAATTCAGGCCAGGTAAGGGTCAGCCAGCAGAGTTAGACAAGCTCCTCTATTTCACTCTGACCACCTCTCTGAAATGTCATCCCGATGGCTATCAGTTTGGACTGGGGAGCTCAGGCTGAACACTCAGGCACTGGCGTCCGTCATCCGCAGGCTGGGTGTTAGCAGGCCACGGCAGGTCAAGACTCACCAGAGGGAAGAGTGAGCTAATCTGATGGGCACAGACATCAGAGGTGCAGCCAGAGACCAGGATGTCAGGAAATCCCAGAACAAAGAACAAGGATGCCTGAACCCGAGCAGAGATTTGGAGTTACGAGAGACAAGCATCTAGGTAGGTGTGGGCTTTGAGTAACAAACCCAAGGCACTGTCATCAAGAAAGGAGCTTGATAACACACCACAGGCTTATTCAGGTCCAGAGCACACTACAGTAGTTCCAAGAGTGTACAAACTGGGGGTAGAGAATCTAAAAGGAATAAGAACAAACTCTCTCTCTCTCTCTCTCTTTCTCTCTCTCTCTCTCTCTAAAAATATTTCCCCAAAATCAGAGAGAAAAGGGTAAAACGATAATGAAAAACATCATGGGAAACATCATAGAATTTTCTGGAAAGATTTGACTCTTGAAATGTGTCCTAAGGGGAATATGAAGGAGAATGGGGGAGGGATGGATAGAACTGTTTTTTGGAGAGGAAGAGCCACGGTCACCGGTGCAGGAGGGCATTGGGAGGTGTTGTGATAAGAGTCTTCAGTAATATTCAAAACAGATGCCATAGATCAGGAAGGGCTGGCCTATGGGCAATTGTCCAATGAAAGAGTTAGGTACCTAATACAGCACATGTTCTGATGGGACTTGGGCTCCAACCAAAGCTGAGGCCACTGTCATCTTCTTGGAAGAGCTCAGCCCAAAAGGGTCATTCCTCCCTGCTTAAGTCAACAGTGTCCAACCTTCCAACAACATTTTGCTTCCCTGGGTGCTTAGTCCAGGATATTTTTGAGGGCCTACACATAAGGGCTCGGTGGATGTGGAGTCCTCTGACACCCCAGAAGCTTTTCTTTTTCAATTTGTCCTCCAGGGCTCTGCCTCTTTGACCAGCATGAGTACTCAGGTGGTTGGAAATTTGCCATGTATTGGCTAAGAGTTGTTCAGAGCAGTCACACACCTTCACAGTGTCCCTTCGCTAAGGAGTTTTCTGTCGGAGTAGCTATGTCTGATAATATGCATTGTCAGTGGTACCACCAGCATTGCCAAAGACACAGCTCTGAAATCACCAGAACTTTGTTTCCTTATCCATAAAAGGATGACTTTGGCCTGCTGATCAACAGGTCAGTTTCAATTTGAACATTCTTTGCTTTGACACAGTTCACACAGAGGCTGGAAAAGTGACTCTTGAGAATCTCCAAATTGAACGAGGCCTCACTGCTGGAGACTCACGAGGAAGGTACTTGTCAGTGGCCAGGGGACACTTGTCTAGAAGGGGTGGGGGACTTCTGTTCAGTGGGGGAAGCAAACTGTTTGGGTTTTGAAACTTTTTGTTCTTTAGAGTAGATGTTCATTCTCTAAGGTTTTAAAAAAGAATGTCAATTAACAAGAATCTTGAGAAAATTTCAGGAACAGAGATGGACCATTTCATTAGCTCACTTGTCCCCAGAACCCAGGCCCAAATCTCTGCTGGCTGGACAAATGCATCATTTCTTGGAACCATCAAGGTACACTTGGTTTCTTATCCATCAGGATGTCAATACGCTGAAACTCTCTTACATTTGTTGCTGTTAAATCTACCTAAATACGAAGCATTCTCATTTAAAACTTATGATTTGTGCTGGCAAAACTACACTGAGTTCTTTCCTAAAAGTTATGGCAGTAGACTTCTCAAAGCATATATATTTGAAAACAAAAGATACAGAATATAGATGAGAGAGAGTGTGTGTGTTAGTGTGTGTGGAACAAAATATTACAAAATTCTTCCTATACGGAGTGGTCTTATTATCTGTGTTTCTGAAGTTCTTGCCAACTTGAAGTTATGTAGAAAAACAAAAATCATCATAGTATTATTAACTAACGAGTGAAACAATTACAAAATTGAAGTCACTGAAAATTTCCTCCATACTTAACACTTAAACATCCAACTAGTCAATGCATATGGAGATTGCAAAATCAAACTGGAAATCCTATTAAAAACCACAAGGTTTATGGATTTGATAAAAAGGAAGGTTGGTGAACTGTTTTAACTACATGCCAAATTATTAACAAGGAAGAATCTGGCATAACTCACCAATTAAATTGAGGAAAAGAAAAAATAAGGCACAAAGAACTGTGAAATCGTTATTTCAAAAGGGAATAATATGATTATATGTGGATTAGGCAGCTTTCCGGGAAAACTGATGAAGCCTTCAAACACTTTTGTAAACACGACCCTCTCTATAATTATGCTGCAGAAATCAAACATGAAATAAAGGATCTCATCAAGTAACTATATACGTTTTTTTCTGAGAAGAAAAAAACTTAGCACTACTTTCATTTTCTAGAATCTACTAAGAACAGAATTCTAGCAATGTAGTTACATTTGCAACATAAATTTAGTAATAACAATATACGATATAAATCTATTTTATAAGTTGTGTCCTACTTTTTATGATAAAGACTCACCCCAAACTGGATTTAAAAAAAACGACTCTTTGTTATGAAATTTTGGTTCCCATCCAAGTACCAACTATTGTTATATAAGAAAAATCTCCTATATATGATTCTTGCAGAAAAGTTATAACAAACCAACGATGGCCAAACAGAAAGAGGATGACCACTCAGAGAATATACTGTTCACATTTTGGCTTATAGGCTCTCACATTGTTTTTCTTCCATGCAAATACATATGTGTAATTATATAGGCATCATTCCATTATCAATGCTATTAATCTTTCTAGTTCACATAAACTAATTTGTTTACCTAAATATTTTCCCTATGGAATATTTTCTTAGCCCATCATATTTAAGAATAACTGTGGTAGTTTTCTGACGTTCTCCAGAGGAAGCAGCAAATCCTGGGACTATAAAATTTATTTATTCTAACATTGATTTTGTCCCGCCCCCTCCCAATTTATGAAGCATGAGCAGAAAAGTATGTTTGCTCCCTGCCAGACCAATGTTCCTCATTGGTGTTTTGTTTGTTGGTATTTGTTTTTAAGATTTTATTTATTTACGCTGAGAGAGAAAGAAAGGGAGGGAGGTGAACTGGGGAGGGGCAAAGAGAGGGAGAGAGAGAGAAAAAGAGAGAGAGAATCCTAAGCAGGCACCACACTGTAAGCATGGAGCCTATTGCTTTGCTCAAACCAGCAAACCGTGAGATCATGACCTGAGCCAAAATCCAGAGTCAGAGACTTAACCAACTGAGCCACCAGGTACCTTTGTTTGCTTTTTCATTATTGTCTTGGTAAGGCACTTTTTCAGATTTTTCTTTTCTCCTAATTTTCCATCAATGACATCATACATCTGTTTATATACCTAACCCTTGGGAGGGTGTATTAGTTTTGCACTGCTGTTATAACAAATTACCACAGATTTAGCAGCTTGAATACACAGATATGTTATCATACAGTTCTATAGGAATAGAGATCTGACTCGGGTCTCACTTTGTTAAAATAACGAGATTGACGGGGCTCTGTTCTTCTATGGAAATCTAGGGGAGGAATCTGTCTTAGCTTTTGGATCCCCCTCCCCATCCCTTTGCCTTCCTCTACCTTCAAAGCAAACATCGCTCATCTCTGTGCTTTTCTTCCATAGCCACATCTACTTCCATTCTGAAGGACTCTTGTGATTATATTGGACTTACCCAGATAGTCCAGGAATAACTGTCTCTCCATTTTGAGGCCAGCTAATTAGCGACCTCAAGTCTACCTACAACTTTAATTCCCCTTCACCATGTCACGTAACACAGTCAGGGATTCTAGGGATTAGGGCATGGACTTCTTTGATGGGACAGCATCTGGGGGTGTGGGGGACATTATTATGCCAACCACAGAAGATCACAAAACACTACAATATCTAAAGTATTCTTGTCCCCCTCAAATCACTTTTCACCCACTCAGGAGCAGTGTTACCCTCATGGAGAGAATGTGCCTTCTGGCCATCCCCCTTCTCTCTCCACCTTTGGGCTTTCAGGCCAGTGTTCAATATGCCTCCAGACAAGAAATCCTAGGTACACATGTGCAGGTTAATGCACACTCTCCAAGATAAAATTCACAACATATTTTCCAGCATAGAAAAACTCACCATTGACCTAATTTATCATTGCCCATATTAAAAGTTTTTTATTTATCCAGTTAGCCTAATAATAAATATTCCTTTGTGCTTCATTAGAAATACTATAAACCAAAATTTAGATGGGACAAAAAAAAGTGAACCAAAGTCTTTTTTTTCCTAGATTGTTTAGTATTTCTATCTTCTAAATGTGTTTTTGTGGTATATCAGCTATCTCTGGGACTTTTGAAATGAGGACTATAGAAATAGCAGTGTAAAATATGTAGTCTCCAGGGAAATGATCAGTTGTGTTATTTCCTTTTCTTTTCCTTTCTTTCTTCTTCTGTTTTGTTGTGGTGGTGGTGCTTATTGTTGTTGTTGCAAGTATTGCTGTGGAAGCAAAAACCTGGTGTCTTAGGCCTTCAGGCTTTTCCCCCTTGACATCTTCTCCTTTCAAAAGAGGACCTCGACTCAAGTCATCAGGTTCCTGTTCTCTGGTACATCAATTAAGGGTACCTGAAAATCCAATCGAAATTAATGTTCTTGAAATGGAAACCGGGGGAAAATTCCTTCTCTGTTTCAAAGGAAACATCCCTGAAAACTGCCCCCACTATCAAAGCTGATTGCACTCGGCTTCAGGATGCAAGAAACAGACTCACTCGCGGTAATGGCATCTGGAGAAGAAGACAATCTTAAAGCACATTTGTATCTATTTAGATAATTACTTGGCAAGTAAGGCACTGATTCTGTGTATTAAAAATAAAATCACTTGTATTAGCTGAGAGTTCTTTCAACGATAAAGCTTCTCAGGCATTTAAAAGTCAAAGCATATGATGAGTCCACACCCCCACCTCCAAGATGATATAATGGGAAAGTCATGACTTCTCCAAGTAAGAATCAAATTCTTCATTAAATTGTGCAGTAGATCAAGTGGGTTTTCAATAAATTTGCCTTGCCAAACCCCTTAAGTGCAACCTTATATTTATTTAATAGGGAGCCCTACCCAGCTGGTCCTGATGCCGAGGGTATAAGGAAATTCTTTCTTTTAGCTTGATTAGGTGCACAGACCATCCCGGAAATAAACAACCCTTTGCTCATTCCCTAAAGAATAATCCGATTTCTGAATCTAATAAATAAACAAAAGACCCATTAAACCTTCTTACTGGTTCAAATGGAAACAGTCTTCAGGTACAAAATATCCAACCACTTCTGTCCACCTCCATTGCAGACCGCTACTGCTAGTCAGTCCCTGCTCAACTGGACTTTTTCTACAGACTTCCAACTCTAATGCCAGCTTCCACCACTCTTCCCTTTGCAGTGCTCTATGGCACCCAGAGGCATCCTTTTGAAGTGAGGTTATGTCCCTCCTTTTAAAAACTTTTCATCTCACTCACAATAAAATCCAAAATTCTCATCCTGCCTATGATTTCCCTCCCAATCTGCCAATCAGACTTCTCTCTGACATCAGCTCCAATTACTCTAGGCTCCCTCCTGGGGTCCCAACCACACAGGCATCTTCACATTCCCTCAAACAGTCTAAGCATTGTCTCGCCTCTGGGCATTTGCACTTGGCTGTTTCTTCTGCCTGGAACCCTCCTCCAGGCCTCTGCACTGCTCATTTGCTCTTCCCCCAGATATCTGAGTGGCTCATTCTTCTACTCCCCTGGGGCCTCTGCTTAACACCTCCATTTTGGAGAAGCTTTGTCTAATTGCAACAGCATATTTTTATCCCTTTGCTCACCTTTGTTTTTTCTTCCAGGTTCTTCTCACCCTCTAATATACAATTATTTGTTCAGAAGCTTCCTGTCTCCATTCACTATAATGGAAAGTCCACGAGATTAGGGTTTTGCTTTGTTCACTCCTGTATGTCAGGTGCCTGACCTGCGCTTAGCACTGCAGTTCAGTATATGTTCTTTATTTGTTTTTTAAAAAATTTTTAACATTTATTTATTTTTGAGACAGAGAGAGACAGAGCATGAGCTGTGGAGGGGCAGAGGGAGAGAGGTAGACACAGAGTCTGAAACAGGTTCCAGGCTCTGAGCTGTCAGCACAGAGCCCAACGCAGGGCTCGAACCCACAGACTGTGAGATCATGACCTGAGCTGAAGTCAGCTGCTTAACCGACGGAGCCACCCAGGTACCCCAAAGTATATGTTCTTTATTGAGCAGACATTTAATGAACATCTCCTATGTGAATGACTGAAAGGTGGTTCTTCCATGAAGGAGCCACTATACAGATAGAGACATCTGCAGGAATGTATGGATAAAGAAGGTGGAAGATGGGGGTATAATGCTGACTGAACCAGAAATCCGCTGACCTGTCTTCCAGTCCACTTATGCTACTTAAGAGCTTTGGAAGTTTATGTAATGATTTTACTGTCAACCTCAGTAGAGTCACCTGTAAACATGGAATTAATAATCTTTACCACATTAAACCATTGCAATTATTAAATGAGATAATGTATACAAAAGTGCTTAGCGTGCTGCCTCACAAACAGAGGAAGATCAAAATATGTTTGCTTAGCAAAAGGACAAGCCATTAACCAACATGGAAATACCAGCTGGGACAGTGGCTTTGCTACAGGCCACTCTTAATGTCCTTCTATCATGGAGCCATCCTTAAAGTATTCTCATGGGATGGAGTATGGAATATACTGGAGGGTGAATTACATTTTCTTTACTCAAATTTTTTTTTCCCACTGTAGGGGAAGGAAGAGATCCCAAATATTTTACAGACTCTGCCTGAATTCTTCATTGGGAATTCCACTGTAGCACATTCAGAAATGGGGGGAGTGCAGAATTCTGTAAAAGAGTAACTGAATTGATCTTTATTTTTATTGTTGAAGGATAGCATTATATTCGTTTCAGGTGTACAACATGATGGTTCAGTATTTGTATACACTGCAAAATGATTAACACAGTAAGTTGAGTTTCCCCATTACTATATAAGATTACAGAATATGGAAGACAATATTATTGATTATAGTTACTGTGCCGTGCATTACATCCCCTGGATTGGCTTTTATTGACATAAGGGAAATGATTCAATGATACTAAAAATTTTCAATGCAGGGCTTCAGTTCTCCTTGATGAAGCTTAAATGCTAAGAAGACTTGGTCAGATTTAAAGAAATCTGCATTCGTACTTACAAACACATTATTCTTCTTTCTTGATATACAGATAGAAACTTTGTCACCCTAAAGAATCAAATTTAGCACCAAATCACAAGACTTTGAGAATTGAGTAAGTGTTAGTTTGGGCTACTATAACAAAATACCATAGACTATGTAATTTAGAGAACATAGTTATTTCTCACTTTGACTTCTTTGTTCAAGATTAGGGTATAGGTATGATTGGGTTCTTGGTGAGAGCTCTCTGCCTGGTGTATGGATGGCAGGCATCTTGTTGTGTCTTCACACAGTGGAGAAAAAGATCGTCTCTCTGTGTTTCTTCTCATTAAGGCACTAATCCCAGTAGTGAGGATTCTGCCTTCAAGACTTAATTACCTCCTAAAGGCCCCACCTCCAAATATCATTGCACTGGGAATTAGGACTTTAACCTATGAATTCTGGGGGACCCCAATATTTGGTCCATAACAAGTAACGTCATGGAATCCTTGCTCTATTCTGAGACTCTGTGACTTCCTGAGTTGGTAGTCACAATATGCTAAATGTGTGGAGTGCCTGACCATTTAAAACACACTCAAGTAATTAACCTTTTTAGAAAACCCTCAAGCTGGAGAGAAGTAACATCCTCAGGATTTGAACCTATGACTTGGGGCTATAAATCCAGAGCTTTTATGACTTCTGCAGGTGCTTGGGAGAATCAGACAATGAAGTCAGTTGAGAAGTGGTTGAGTCCAAAGCACACTTATACATCAAATGGTGATCTCTGTTGTTGACCCGAGTCAACATTTTATTCACTCACATAGTATTTCATTCATAGCATTGCTTTGGCTACTGTCCTGCCACCATCACTATCTGCCATAACATGTTATTTCAATCATGATTATTGGTTAAGTACAAGGTACATTCCATTGTATTCCTGATCTCAACTCTTTAATGGCTTCAGTGTATATGCAGCATGAATCCTTTGGTATCATCTCTCTGTTGCCTTTGGTCACTCAGACTATAAGGGTTTCAAAGTTCATGCCTTCGATGCGAATTTAACAATTAACATCTTGAGGTAATAACTGCTGTAGAATCTCTTTTTGTAGTAGTAACTTCGTCTTTTAGAATATGCAAATTCCAGTAAATGTTATTCTGAAAAATCTGTTAGATCATGACTAAAATTGGAGGGTCCATATTAAGAGGACATTTTAATTTTTTTTGAAAATAGCCTTAGAAAGTCTTTATGTAAACTGAATGAAAATGTCTTATTAGAAAAGATGGTGCACACACATTTATTTCCTGTCTTCATGCACATGATTGATGATTTCTTAGTTGTGTGTGTGTGTGTGTGTGTGTGTGTAGATAGCAATTCATGTTAAGAATGTATTTCTTACTTTATTATTTCCTGACATTGGCAATCAGATAAGACTTACAGAATTTGTACTCTGTAAGTAATATATATTACTTGGTGAAAATTTAATTTCTGATTTTAATACATTCGTATGATAGGGTTTTATACAGGTAGGGTTTTGAAGTTACTTTACTTCTTGAAATGTTCTCAGGCTTTTTGCTAGATTGTAGTAACAAATATTAGCTACATGTGCATTTGAAAATGTACCAATTAAACTATTATGCTACAAATGAACTTTTCTGAATGGACCGATATAAAATACATGACATCTAATTTTCATATGAGCTGTTAGAACTATCCAATCTTGTTAATATTAACAAATGGCTAGTTTCTTTTTTAAAACAAAATAAAACATAATAGGAAAAATCAAGAATATCAATTACATTTAATAGTATCATTAAAATATAAGCTTTGTTTTGAGCTGTAATATCTGTTTACAGAAAAACAATAACATGCCTTCCCCAAGAACAAATAGCTCTTATTTATAATTTATTGCCATAATTAATCCTTTTTATTATATACGCATAAAATAATGAATTGTTCTTTCAACAGCATGGAAAGAGTGATTATGTAAAATTATCCAGAAAATTTCAAAGCATAGCGCAGTGTCCTCAGTTTGTAATGGTACATGATTCTAAGTTAATAAATCACATTCATTTTACATTTACATCTGTGGTTATAAGGGACTAGAAGGTCTCTTAAATTTTTTCCTCCTTTCTCTTTTATTTCAGAGAAGTCTAGTCATTTAAAAATTGTCACATGGTCTTCAAGCATGTGTCTAAAACTCTTACTAGCCAGTAATAAATGTTTATGCTTTATCTGTAGTCTCATCTCAAATGTCTGTGTGTGGTTTCTCAGAGTTTTGGCTGAAATACCAACAAACAAACGAAAACCTCAAACGCTTTATATGGAATCACCAGTCTCTGTGGTGTGTCTTCAGGTCAACATCCATGTAATAGTATATCCCCATTTCCTTTGAAATGTGTTCTGAATGGCTCTGAGCACACTTCCCCTTGGGAAATACACAGTACATTCACACTGGTAAAGGGGAAAAAAGTCTAGTGAAGTGTTCAAGAAATCTGTTCCAAGACTATATCAACTCATTTTTTATCATTTTTTTTTGATGCCATTTATTGCCCTCAAGTCCATTTTAAAACTATACTTTTATCTTCGTAATGCCTTCTAGGCAGTTCTTAGAGGAATTAGGATAATGTGCAATAATGCAATTGAGAGAATTCTCCTCTCCACTCATCTTATTCTTTCTCATCTAATTCAACGTTTTTCAATTAGATGTCAGTGTGGAAAATTCTAGAATTCAGATTAGTCTGGCTAAAGCTGCAATTTTATTGGTTGCAAATTGCCTTGAAACGCTGAAGAATAATATAATGGAAAGATTTTTTGTGTCAATTTACTGCCACAATTTCACATAGCATTTTAGGGTCCCAGGAATCTTGACACTGGTTTTGGAATCATTAGCCTGAATCTTCTGACCCCATTGCTACTACTGTGTTTGGTTTTGTGTTATTCTGGCTTCAGAGATGCTATTAAGTGGAAGTTAAACTATATTACTTAATATTAAATTTTTTTAATGTTTTATTTATTTCTGAGAGAGAGAGAGGGAGAGAGAGAGACAGTGTGACCAGGAGAGGGTCAGAGAGTGAGGGAGACACAGAATCCGAAACAGGCTCCAGGCTCCGAGCTGGCTGTCAGCACAGAGTCCGACTAGGGGCTCGAACCCATCAACCGTGAGATCATGACCTGAGCAGAAGTCGGACGTCTAACTGACTGAGCCACCCAGGCGCCCCTTTAATATTTCAATTATGATATTCTTCCCATAAAATGATGTGAAATGAACAGATAGGCAAATAACATAAAGAAAAGACTAAAAAGATATATAATAAAATAGCCACAGTTTTTCACTAGAGGAAAGGAATGATTTTTCCCTATCTTCTATAATTGTTTTCTAAATTTCCTATAAAAAGAAGCAATTCTATTAACAGTAAAAAATATTTATGTAAGGGAATGTCTTTATTCCTTAAAGATACACAGCTATTTGTACGTAATCTCTACATATTCCTCTGAGTAGTGTTTAGAAAGCAAGAAGAGTAATTTAAAACTGGTAAAACCATTTTAGGTTAAAGTAAATGAGAAGATGACACCTAAATTCAACGTATGATCTTTTATTAAAGACATTGATTTAAAATGTCTTGATTAAAAATGTTATAAAGGACATCAACTGGGAAAATTTAGGAAATTGGAATGTGGCTAAATATTAGAAGATAGAATTATTTCATTGTTAAATTTCTTGAATGGGATTAGTTGAATTATGGTTCTATAGGAAAATATCTTTGTTCTTAGGTGATAAAGACTGAAGTATTTTGAGGGGAAGTGTCAAGATATCAATTAACTCTTAAAAAGGGCATGACAATTAGGAGAGAGAGAGAAGAAAATTTAGTGTGGCAAAATGCTAATAATCGATGAATCTGGTGAGGGATATAGAGATGTTCACTGTTTTATTTTCTAAAACTTTCTTATAGGTTGAGAACTTTTCGAAACAGAAAGTTGGCAGGGGGACCCAAAGATGTAGTTTTAATTTTAAATATCTTTGCTACCAAGAAGAAAAAAAATAGCTTGTTTTGTTTAAATTTGTAAGATTACCTTTCTGTATGAAGCAAGATGGATTAATCCATTAATCTATATTAATCCAGGTGGAGGTAGCTCATTACCTCTACTTATTAGGTTTATTACTTTCCATTTCTTCCCATGACAGAACATTCAAATATAGCTATATTAGTTCAAGTCACTGAGTCTGAATATTTATAAAGGGTTGCTCTTTGAGCACTTTCAATTAAAAAGAATAGTTTGGGGTGTGCAAGATCTGAGTTTTGCTAATGGACAGGTAATTTAGGAAGCTTTAGATTCAAATTACATGCCCCCTACCATGTAGTTTAAATGTATATTTTCTGAAATAGTGTTTTACTTTTTAAGTGCCTAGAGGAAGATCAAGAAATAAGAAATGAAAATGGGGGAAATATTGTTTTGAAAGGCTCTATTTAAAGTAATGTGCTTGTGTGAAACTTCAGAAACTTAAGACCATGGGGGAAAGGAAGGGGAAATATAGCTTCAAACAAAGAGGGAGGCAAAGCATAAGAGACTCTTAAATACAGAGAACAAACTGAGGGTTGGTGGGGGGTGGTCAGGGGAGAGGGAAAGAAGGGTGATGGGTATTGAGGAGGGCACTTGTTGGGATGAGCACTGGGTGTTGTATGTAAGTGATGAGTCACAGGAATCTACCCCTGAACCAAGAGTGCACTGTATACAATGTATGTTAGCTAACTGGACAATAAATTACATTAAAAAAATAAAGTAATGTGCTTGTTTCTTCCTTCAGCTCAAATTTTGGATTCTGATGCAATATCCCAGACATCCCTGAGCTATATATTACAGCCTGAAGACCTGGCACAGCAATCCCAAATCTCATTGGGCTCCTCTTCCTAGTTATAAACTAGTCTGGTTGGGATTTTTCACATTATAAATCACATACCACATGATAAAAGTACTCCATAAAATTGGTAAGGAGGTTTTAAAAAGTGCTGATGGGAAAGTAAGCTCTTGAAACTTTGAAAACTTGTGCAATGCTCAGAACAAGGGAGAGTAAAGTGACTTGTAGCCTCTAATATCCAGGCTTCCGGAGGGTAGGGATGGGAGCTCTCCTCAAAGGAAAGTAGCCTTTGTCTCTCTCTCTTCCTACATAGTTCTCTGAACTCCTGAATCACTCAACAACTTCCCTGACCACGGCAGGGGAATTTGGGTGGCTCACCCAAAATTGTTTTGTTTCTGATGTCAAGTCTGCCATGGCCCTGGAGAGGCTGATGTAGCCTCGTCTTGGTTTTCATGGTGACATCCTTCCTGATGCTCACAGTAGTGGCTGTGGGTGGCTTGGACCCAATGACTACTCTTATGTTACCGTCACTCACAGGCTTGCTGTGTGGTCACCATTATGTGACCCTGTTGCCATTGTCCTTCCTTAGTTGTTGTAGTGATGGAGTTCGGCCCCCATCCCCGGTGTTAAAAACTGTTTAGTGTATTTCTCAACATGGCAGCCTTACCTCACTAGGCTTTTTATGTTGCTATGCTTTTATTATTTTATCATATTTTCAGGTCAATCCATGCCAGATATTATAGCCAGGGTCATTGGACACCAGAGTTGGGGAACTCAGCCTGATCTTTCAAAGCACTTCTTTCCTGCCATAGATGAATCTGCAGTCTAGAATCTAGGCTCAGATGTTTAACACCCTCTTTCCTCAGAATGAGTCACTTTCCCACCCCATACTTTCAAAATTTTTATTCTTGGTGCTCAATAATTATTTCTTTTATTCTCTTGTTTTTCTAAAGGGACTTATCAGGAACTCTACAAACAAAGAGCTCCAGGAAGTCTAATTGTTGCATTTATGAAATGGATGACCTTTTCAGAACTCTCAGGAAGAGCCTAGTAAAATTTCTACGATAATTGTTCTTTTGAAAGGACAGAATTCTAGGTATATATAAAATAATGGACTTAAAAAGGTGAATGTTTTTAGGAGATAAGAAAATTTCTTTGTTGGGAATGCTGTCTGCAATGAACCAGAAGTTAAACTTGTTGTTCAGTTTCTCTTTTGTGACTTTAGGAAAATACAAAAACTTTTATATTTCCGTAATTTTTTCTTTCTTTCATCCACCAATTTGGGGGTTGATATTATGCTGATAGTGAAGATTCTGTCATATGGAAGCATGGTTTTCCCTAGGAGGAATGAATTGGCTATCAGAATGAAAATTACCTTGGAATTGGAATTTTAAGAATATTGATAACCATTAAAATGTAATAAAATTAAACACAGAACTTTAGTGGCAATGTGGCCTGTCTGTTTAGTCATGATTAGAAAATTAATATTATTATTTCACTGTTTTTTCAAATCAGAAAAATCTGTTCTAAGATTTTTCTAAAAATTTCAGTTGGAGATCCTCAAACATGTAAAATTGGTTCTGTGTTGTGAACTTAAATCTGCCTGACTCCAAAGCCTACATTTTCCACCACTCTATTTTTATTTCTTTTAGGAGACAAGGAACATTCCCACTCCACTCCTGACCCTGAATGTCTCACATTTTAAATATACTATGTCCATGAACACAAATAGAGTAAAAGAAGGCTAAACGTACTCACTTTTGTGTTCACGACCCTTTCCCATTTTTCCTTTGGACTGTTTTTATTTTTCTTAATATATAAGCATACATATATTCTAGATCTGTGCTGTCCACTCTAGTAGTCAAGAGGCTATTGGGCACTTGAAATGTGGCCTGGCCAAATTGAGATGTTTTTAAAATGTAACATAAAGCCTGAATTTTAAAAACAGTATGAAGAAAATGAAGAGTACCTCGTTACTAATTTTTATATGGATTACCTATTGAAATTATAATATTTTTGTTACATTGAGGTAAATAAAATACATCATTAATATTATTTTATATGTTTCTTTTAATCTTTTTGAATGTGACTATTAGAGAATGGAAACTTTCATAGGTGGTCTGCACTGTATTTCTATTGGACACTACTGTTCTAGCCTCACACCAATCTTTGGTGCAAATCTGTGTATGCATGTGTATGTATATGTGTGTGTGTGTGTGTGTGTGTGTGTGTGTGGTTTGTCTTTCACTCTTCTATGATATGTTGTGATGAAAATAAATGGCTGTGGCTACAGAGATTGTAGTAATCCAAGGGAAATGAATGAATTCCAGGAAAATCTTTGGAAAAAACTGCTGATGGATCAGAGCCATGACATAGAATTTTCAAGGATGATTTCCCTGGTGTCTCACTGGATCGTGGTACCCTTTACTGTAATGGGGAGACCAAGGGAATAACAGTTTTAGAGTAGAAAATACCAAGTGTTCAATTTTTGACCTGTTAAGTTTGATGCATTCAAGTGGAGTTATAAATTGGGTAAATGACTCTGGAGTGCTCATACTCTAAATTCCAGGTGAGCAAGGGAATGAGACTTGTCTCCATTAGCTCTTGAGGTATAAATAACAACCATAAAAAATCTCCATTGGCTATAGCCATAAGTATTTATTTCTCATGCATTTGTGAAATGGTTGAGGTTCAGCTGAATTGGGCTGGGCTGAGTTTCTCTCTGGGTTCTGGCAGATTTCACATGCTTATTGTAGAATTTGGTCTGAAGACAATAGCAATGACAGATGACCCTCTTTGTCTAATATTCGTGAATGCTCATGAAGTAGCTACATGCTTGTGTCAAACATGCATGGTCTCATTAGCCTCACGTGGAATTGGCACATAGTTGCCATTTAGAGAGACTCAATGGCCAAATCTAATGTCATTGGGACTGGGCACTGAACTCTGCTCACTTCAGTATTGGTATTAAAAAAATGAAGTGGCTAAGTTTGCAGATACATAGGCATCAAGGGATGCGATGGGGGTGAATAAAGAATTTTGAACAATGATTCAATCTACTACAAGCCTTATCATTGCAAGATAAAAAATAAGGGCTCTAAAATGCTTTATTTAAAAAGATTGTCAAGAGTTAGTAGATACTCCTAATAACTAGTATGATCTGACAGCAGATAAGGATAAAATCTAGATGGGAAGAAGCAAAAGAATGAGATTGAGAATATATTAATAATCAATAGAGAGAGTGCTAACAAAATGATTGATGCTTCTGCGTCTGTGTTTTTCTTACCTCTGTATAATTAGCCTGATTGAAGGGACAAAGCAGATTGAGTCTCTGGGATGCTACTCAATAGACCAGAGCAACTACGGTTTTGCAATCAAGAGGATCTTGGTTTGGGTTTCTATTGTGTTACATATTAGTTTTTCTGACATTTTATAAAGTTCCCTAACTTTCCTAAATGCTGTATTTCTCATTTGTGAAGTAGAGATGGAAATGTCTGATGTATAGGGTTGGTGTGCTATTACGTCTTTCTTTCCTCCCTCTGTATCTTATAAAACCTTTTTTCCAGTAAGACAGCATTATATTCATTTATTTACATCTTTGTCCTCACCCCCTCCCAAACTATAACCCCTTTGAGGATAAATAGATCACATTTGTAATTGTAACATCTAGTAGAATACTTGGCACATAGTAAGGCATTTAGCAAAATTCTCTTTAACAAATTGAATGAATTATTCACTTTCATGTTGCAGGGACTTGAAGACAAAAGGGGGCATATTTTGAATTTGCTGAACTTCTCTTGAATAACAGTATTTTGCAATGTAATAAAATAAGTTCTCAAGTACTTGGTATGTATTAGAAGCTTCAGAATTCTTTGCTTTCTTTCTTTTCTATCTGCAGATTTCTAGAAAGAGCAAGACTACATGACCATGAGCCACTGGACCATCAGACATCATAATACTATGACATCTTTAATAATGAAGTTCAATAATTTAATTATTTTGCTTTAAAGATATTTTAAGCAAACTAAAATTTCCCTTTCGTAAAGCTAATTCTCTAGAAAAATCCAGTAAATGCTTTAGAAGTTGGAATGGCCAGAGAAGTTTTATTGCTCTAGTGAATTCTCAGTAAGGTAACTGAAAAATGACTCTACCACATAGTTACATAGAGGCTGTTCCAAAATTTTTTTTCTATAGTGAATTTATTCTGAGAAATATTTTTCATTTTTAGCTGAAATTGTCATCGTAAATAAACTCATCAATTCATTGATCATTATATGACACAGGTCTGATGCTCATTGGGATGTTATACATCTCTCTTAACAATACAGACAAATTCTTTTTTTTAAGGCAAATTCTTATAAAAAAGAAAAAGCATGGACTTCTCCAAAATTAAAAATTTTAGTGCTCCAAAGTATACCGTTAGGAATGTGAAAAGGCAACCAACAGAAAGGGAGGAAATATTGGCAATTAATATACCTAGTAAGGAAATTATATCTTAAATGTATAAAAAAGTCAAACAACTCAATAATTAAAAAGACAAATAACCCAATTAGAATATGCAAAGGATCTGAAGAGACCTTGCTCCCAGAAGATATAAAAATGGCTAATAAATACATGGAAAGATACTCAACATTATTAGTCATTGAAACATGCAAATCAAAGCCATGATAAGCTACCAATGGCTAGAATAAAAAAGGCAGACAAGAGCAAGTTTTGCAAAAGATATGGAGAAATTGGAACTCTCTTATATTGTTGCTGGCTGTGTAGAACAGCTCAGGATCTTTAGAAACTGAGTGTGGCAGTTCTTCAAAGTGTTAAACATAGTGTTACCACGTGACTCAACAATTCCGCTTTCAGGTGTATACTCAAGAGAAATGAAAACATATGATCACACAAAAATCCGTAAAATACATAGAGCAGTATTATTCATAATAACTCAAACTGGGAAGAACCCAAATGTCCATCAGCTGATAAGGAGATAAACACATATGGTATATGCCTACTGTGGAATATTATCCAGCAGTTAAAGGGAACAAAGGACTGATGGCATGCTTTGACATGGATGCACCTTGAATATATGTTAAGTGAAAGGAGCTAGTTACCAAACAACACATTCCATTTTATGAAATGTCCAGAATAGACACATCTATAGGGGCAGAAAATAGATTAGTGGCTTTCTAGAGGAAGAAGAAGTAGAAAGAGGAGTGACTGCTATTATATATAGAGGTTTTTTTGTGGGTGTAGAAAATGTGCTAAATTTGTAGCAATGGTTGATCAACTCTTAATATCTACCAAAAACGGAACTGTATACTTCAGATGCATCAGTTGTATGATATATGAGTCACATATTAATATAGTATAACGTATAGTATAAACGCATGTAGGGTGCTTTTGAGAAAACCGTATGTAATTACCTACAGAAAAGGTCAGGTTGGTCTTAAATTTGTGTTCCATTAATAACATAGTAATATTGCTTCCACAGTGCATTGCTGAGTTCCTGCCATGTACTCAGCTCTGCTCAAAGTTTTGGGTAGACAGTGGAAAATAAGAGAGAGAAGGTGTATGTGTTTACCGAACTTGCATTTTTGTGGTAGCAGGATGAGTAACAGATGATAAACATGTCAAAAATAATAATAATTTCAGATAGTTCTGAATAATACGAAAGAAAGAGAACAGGATGGTTGAACACAGTATGACTAGGGGCTGGGGCCGGGAGGAAGGGGGCTGGCGAGGAAGACTCTGGCAATACGCCTACGGCAGTGAGTGAGAGGAAGAGACAGGACGGGAACTGGAGAGGAAGAGACAGGGTTGTGTGAGACATTGTAGGAAGTTTGGATTTTATTTTCAAGGCAATGGGAAAACATTAAGGAATTTGAAAGAGAGGAGTAAGATGAGAAACCTGTTAAATATTTTTTCTAGGTTTACTTATTTTAAGAGGTGGGGGCAGAGAGAGGGAAAGAGAGAATCCCAAACAGACTCCACACTGTCAGCACAGAGCCCAATATGGGGCTCAAACTTGCAAACTGTGAGATTATGACCTGAGCCGAAACCAAGAATCAGATGCTTAACTGACTGAGCCACTCAGGCGTCCCAGAAACCTGTTAAGCTTTGTCAGCAAATCTGTACCCAGGGGCCTTTTCTAATTCTGGATCTGATTTAAATATGAGATTCTGAACTTTGATACTGAGTCTGAGACTATACAATAGTCTATATCAATCACCTGCCACCGATGCTGTCCAGGAAGCATCAAGAAGTGAAATTGCGGACTATAGCATATGTCTTCCTTCAGGTTTCCTCAATCTGGGCACATTGTTCTCCCAGGACCTGTTCCGCCAGTAGGCCAAGCTGACTAGATCCAAAGGCAAGAATCCATCCCTATTGTTCCTGATCTGTGGTTCACTCTTCTCTATGCAGTAAATCAGAAATCTCAACTCTTGAGGGATGTGGGTGGCTCAGCCAGTTAAGTGTCCATGTCTTGATTTTGGTTCAGATAATGATCTCATGGTCCTGGAATCAGCCCTGCGTCGGGATCCCCGCTAAGCGTGAAGCCTGCTTAATAAGATTCTCTCTGCCCTGCCCCAAAAGAAAAATCATCTCGACTCTTGACAACTTGTGGTTCTGTTACCGTTGCATCCGGCTACTCGAATGGGAACATGAGAGCCCAGGAGGCCCGTGGTACTTTCTGACTGTAGCTGTGAAAACTGTTCTGAAGACCACACCCAGCTGCTAGAAAGGCTGGAAGTGCAGTCAGCGGCTCATTTGCCAGTCAGTTCCCAGCTAAACCAGTGTGTTCTGGGGGAGAGCAAGGAGTTTGGTCAACAGCTAGCCACGTCTATCATGGCTTTGTACCAACTCTTAATCCCATCAACGTCTTCACTAATAGTATGGGCAAAATGTGTTTGCCAATCCTAGAGTAACACAGTACATCTCACTGGTGTTTTCCTTTGTGTTTCACTGATTTTTATTGAGTTAGGAAAGAAATACTTATTTTTTTCTCAAATCCTGGAAGAGAAAGAGAGCAGATGAAGATGATATTAAGAACTGAATGTTGGCATCCTCCTGAAATTCTTATGTCAAAGTCTAATCTCCACTGTAATGGCATTTTGAGGTGGGGCCTTTGGGAAATGACTAGGACATGATGAGATCGTTGCCCTTAGAAGAGGTGAGAGAGCGGGCTAGCAATCCTACTGCCATGTGTCATGAGCGGGTGAAGATGTCCACATCAAATCGCATTGATTTTTTAGTGAAACTACGACAGAATGTCTGTGGCTTACAGATGCCAGCACATGGTGACATTTTATTTTTTCTCTCTCATGGTAGAAAGAAAGCTCCTCAGGTATGTGAAACCCTAGAAGTAAAATGGCTGCCATCATGTACACTGGAGTTTGCTGCTGCTGCTATTGCCTTTTTTTTTTTTTAATTTTTAAATATTTATTCATTTTTGAGAGAGAGTTAGAGTGCAAGTGGGGGAGGGTCAGAGAGAGAGGGAGACACAGAATCTGAAGAAGGCTCCAGGCTCTGAGCTAGCTGTCAGCACAGAGTCTGATGCGGGGCTCAAACCCACGAACCGTGAGTTCATGACCTGAGCCGAAGTCGGATGCTTAACTGACTGAGCCACCCAGGTGCCCCTGCTATTGCCTTTTGAAACAGAGTATTTCTTGTTCCAAAGATGGAGGACAAATTGGATACTTCAATTTTACTTGAGAGTCAATATGTATCATCCACAGTTTCACTTGAAAAATAAATCCATATTAACACACAAAAAAGACTTCATCATAAATAATAGGCCTCTGAAAGAGACTTTGGGGGCACTTGGGTGGTTCAGCCAGTTAAGCATTTGACTTTGGCTCAGATCATCATTTTCTGGTTCATGGATTCTAGCCCTGCATGGGGCTTCACGTTGACAACTCAGAGCCTAGAGCCTGCTTCAGATTCTGTGTCTCCCTCTCTCTCTGCCCCTCCTCTGCTCATGCTTTGTCTCTCTCTGTCTCTCAAAAAATAAATAAAAATGTTAAAAAAATTTTTTAAATGGAAGAGACTTTAATTGCCAAAAACTAATTCTACTCTAAATCATAACAACAAATGCCCAATGAAGCTTCCAAAAACAAAACAGTAACCACAGCACTTCTTGGCATTCATAGTCAACCGAATTTGCCTCTGTGGTGTTGTACTCACTCAAGGGGGTATATTTGACGGCTTAAATACTATGCCATTTGCCAATGTCTTTAAATAGCTATTCTTTATTGAGTCTTCAGATCACTATGCACAATTCTACCTCATTTTCCCTTTTTTATTTCCCGGTGTGCCAAGTAGCAGAAAAATAACATTTCTTCAAATTTCTTGAAGATGTCAGGAATCATTACAACCTGGAATTGGGATTCTGTTGTTTCACTTTTGCAGCATATAGCACATCAAATATTAATTCATGATAATGATTCTCTGAGAAACTTTAATTAAATTAGATTGGCCTATCTCCTAGACTGCTAATTACTATAATATCAATTATAGTCGAATATGAACACTGCATATGCCAAAATAGACAAATGAATTTTTGGAATACAGAGCATAACCATGTAATTTTGATTTCCTGATGGCTATGAGAGCAACGTGAGATCGAATCCCCCTGAACTTTTTATCTCTGTTTGCTGTTTCTGTTGCTATATTTAAAAACCATAGTTCTATTGCAAGACACTTAAATTCTATTGACAATTTTTACTTCATGCTTAGTTTCTTGCCCTGCTATTTCTTTTAAAGGGTAGACTTTCACTTCTATTTGTCATGTCATTTGTTTGTGTGTGTGCGTGCATGTGCGTGCATGTGTGACTTTTATTTCAGGAAGAGCTTTGTTCTCTCCCCTTTTTAAAAAAAATACACTTTATGTTTCAGTTTCAGCTTTACAGAAAAAATTGAGTAGAAATTACAGAGTCCCCATCATTCCTCCTCCTTCCTGCCAGCTGTGTTCCAAAGTGGCCAAACCAGTTTGCACTCCTACCAGCAATGAATGCGAGTTCCTGTGCTCACCAATATTTGGTTCTGTTAGTGTTTGAAATTTTGACCATTCTAATAGGTGTGTGGTGGGATCTCAGTGTTGCTTTAATTCAAAATTCCCTAATGACATATGATGCTGAGCAATGTTTCATATGCTTATTTGTCAACTGTATGTCTACTTTGGTAGAGCCTCTGTTTAGATTTTTAGCTCATTTTATTTTTTAAAAATTTTTTGGTAATATTTATTTTTTTAATGTTTTATTTATTTCCGAGAGAGAGAGAGAAAGAGAGAGAGAAAGAGAGAGGGAGACAGTGTGAGCAGAGGAGGCGTCAGAGAGAGAGGGAGACACAGAATCGGAAGCAGGCTCCAGGCTCTGAGTTAGCTGTCAGCACAGAACCCGATGCAGAGCTCAAACTCATGAGCCGTGAGATCATGACCCAAGCCGAAGTCAGATCCCCAAAGACTGAGCCACCCAGGCGCCCCTCTTTAGTTCATTTTAAATTGAGTTTTTGCTTTCCTGTTGTTGACTCTCAAGAGCTCTTTGCATATGTTAGATACAAGGCCTTTATTGGATATGAATTTTGCAAATATTTTCTCCAAGTCTGTGGCTTGTCTTCTCATTCTCTTGACAATGTCTTTCATGGGGCAGGAGTGTTCAATCCTAATGAAGTTCTACTTATCAGTTGTTTCTCTTATGGATCTTACTTTTGGTATTATACCTAAAAAGTCATCACTAAACCCAAGATCACCTAGATTTTCTCTTACGTTTTCTTAGACTTTTATAGTTTTGCATTTTACACGTATGTCTGTGATCCATTTTGAGCTAATCTTTTTGAAGGGCTTAAAGTCTGCATCTTGGTTCACTTTTTTTGCTTGTGGATTTCCAGTTGTTCCAGCACCATGCATTGAAGAGACTATCTTTTTTCTCCAATGAATCGCCTTTACTCCTTTGTCAAAGCCCAGTTGACTATATTTGTGCAACTCTATTTCTGGGCACTCTATCTGTTCCATTGATCTGTTTGTCTATTCTTTTGTCAATACCTCCCTGTCTTGATTATTGTAGCTTTCTAGTGAGTCTTGACATCGAGTACTGTCAGTCCTATCATTTTGTTCTTCCAAAGTACTGTGTTGGCAGCTCTAAGTCCATTGCCTTCTATAAACTGTAGAATCACTGCATTGTCATCCACAAAATAACAAAATTTTGATTCGTTTTTTTAATTTTCTCATCCTTGTGATTCCAATCTCCTCTTGCATTCACTCCTGTCATGATAAGAAACTCCCCAACTTTTTTCTCTCACTTTTGTTACTCCATTGGAACAGAAAATTAGCACACATACGCTTTTCTAAGATATTTACAATTCATTTGGGAGAGGCTCGAGCTTTTCAGAGTTCAACAAATGAGTTTGAAAGCTACCCTTACCTTGCTCAAACAGACCATGAGCTCTATTCAGGCCTACTCTTCATTCTCTATCAATGATTCATTTATTCCAAATAGCTAAGGAATCTGTAAACTTGGCAGGAGTCAAAAGTAGTTGCTTATCAATGTGACAAAATATTGACAAATTTCCCGTATAATGTTATCTCACCAAACTGTTCCTGTTGAAAAGTCTCACACACAGATAGCTCTTTGCCTATTACCTAAGTCCCTATACGGAGCATGGTCGGAAACACAGCTAAAAGCAGACGTTTGGAGTCCCCACCCCCTCAGGCATAGTTGAAATTGCAGGTCACCTTTTTCAAGGTATCCTGCTTGCCTGTATAATTAGTTGCAAATAGAGCAGTAATCAGTAAATATTCACCAGGAAAGTATTTTAAATCAGAAATACAAGAATATATTGAGCCTGATGTTGGGGGCACATTCACAACATAGCATGAAGCAGCATTCCCTAGTCTTATCAGCTGTGTGTGTGATGGCAAAATCAAATATCTCCTTTAAAAATAAAACTCTTATTAAGTCATCACCTGTACAACCTCTGTGCATGTGTTTGTGTGTGGGGGGGTGCATGCACTCCCATGGGCATGCGGGTACATGTGAGCAGTGTTTCCTCAGCATCTAGCTCCTGAGGGCAGAACATTTATATTTCCTGGTCACATATGTGAATGAATGAATGAATGAATGAATGAATG
This sequence comes from Hyaena hyaena, assembly GCF_003009895.1. NCBI lineage: Eukaryota > Metazoa > Chordata > Mammalia > Carnivora > Hyaenidae > Hyaena > Hyaena hyaena. The sequence goes on along the minus strand of NW_024081779.1, from coordinate 313,915 downwards.
AACAGCTCATGTATGAATGAACAACTGCATGAATAATGAGTTCTATACACTATTCTATTTTAACATTAGTCCTCAGGTGCTTGTTGGGAAATATTGGTTTTCTCTGTAATTCTGTGAATCTCTTGAGGACAAAGACTGTTATTCCAACCTCTATGCCTACGGTCTCTAGTATAGTTTCCTGGAACATAGCACTCAATGAATCTTTTAAAAATTAATACATAAGTAAACTGGAGAGGGGTCTCAAAGGGAAATTTATTTATCTCCTGCTACTTAACACTAGTTAGCACCTAAAAATTGAAAGCCTCAAGGAGAACAGAAATAAAGAGATGGCCCCAGAGAGTCATACACCTCTGTGTGTGTGTGTGTGTGTGTGTGTGTGTGTGTGCATGCACATATCTTGCTTTATCTACTCTGCATGTGGGTGAAATGTTGGGAAAGCCTTCTCTTATGTTTTATATATTATGAAACTGAAGCAAGGGAAGCAGAGGCAGAGATATTTGGGGTAAAGAAGAAGCCAATGGAGGAAGAAAGGAGAGAATGTGAGAAAAGAGAATGGAATCAGCAAGAAGGTACCTTTATTAAGATATGAATATTGAAAACTTTACCTCAGTAAAGTCCTTTTTGGGATGTTTTGTTTTAAAAACAAACGTGTTTCTAAAAAAGGGCCAAAGAACCGGAAGCCCAGAGGAGTCAGGTGTCATTGCCCGGTTAGCCTAGGCAAACCTAAGTCAGGTTAGGCCTGCTTGCCATGGTCAGTGGCCCTGAGGAAGAGAGAAGTGACAGCTGATGACGCCACCTGCTTGAAAAGATGAAACAGTTCTTTCAAGGTGACTATTTAATACCAAAGTCCTCTGCAAATATTTCCAGTGCTTTGTGGAATTTCATTACAGAGCTTTGAAAACTCTTTTTAACTTTAGTAAAATCATTAGTAGTTAGACAAATCTTTCCCCTTGCGATAGAGCAGTAAGAGTAACCCTAAATTTTCACTGAACGGAACGTTGGCATGACAAAGGAAGTCTTTTCCTGAGTTAAGCCACCAGCCAAAGCCACAACAACCAAACACAGGCTCATGAACATTTGGAGAAATGTATCTTAAAGTATGGAGAACAACATCACTGATCACTTGTCTAATATGGCTATCGTTTCCATTTTTACAGTGGAAGACACCTTTTAAAGAGTCACTGTGTTAAAGCTATTTCCTTCGTACGTCATTGCCAAATCTAATTAAAAGTAGGTTTCTTCTGGGGGATATAAGCCACCAGTCATTGTGTGTGTTTATAACCAGGTCAGACTCTCTTTAGGATTAATTCCATCATGTCTATTACCATCTTTAATCCTTTCTATTATTGTCCAAATTATAAGTTTTCTCTTATCATTCCTCTCCCTATTATACTATTAGCAGTATCATTATGTTGAGATAACAGTCTCTCTAGACACAGAAGGCATTTATTTTAACTTTAAAAATCTGGTTTTAAGTAGTTTTTAAGTAGAGAATGTTGGGACATTTTTCCATTATTTTAAAATGTGTTTGCCAGTGAATAGTGACAAGTATTGTCACTGTCACTCACAAAATTCATTCACCTATATTGTTCAGTATGAACAGGAACAAATACATCATGCTATTTGCCTTACAAATGAATACACCAACTAAATAAAATAAAAATAACTGTACCATAAAATTATACAAACTAATGTTTTTCTACCGATAGAAGCACTTTCTTCTAAATACAGTCAGATAGTTTACTATCTACAGTTTACACATTTGTTTCCAATTTTGAACAGATTCTGTGAAATCAGTATAACATATATTTACAACTATTTGAGCTGTCTTATCAATGCCTAGCAGTTTATGGTCTATTCACTAATTATGGAATTTTGGAATTTTAATATAAAAAATCATATCCATACAATTTTAGGGTTTGAATATGAGAGAAGATATGAAGTGTTTTTCAATATTTAATCCACTTGGATCTTTGCATGTTATGCCTGAAGATGCTCACCTACATTTTTGTAATACTCGATTACTATTGCCTATATATTTCCTATATATTTTTTACTTAAAAGTTATTTGGTTAAAATTTCAGTGATGGGACACTTGGGTGGTTTAGTCAGTTGAGAGTCCAACTCTTGATTTTGGCTCAGCTCATGATTCCAGGGTTGTGGGATCAAGCCCCACGGTGGAATTGAGGGCTATGATGGGTTCTGCACTGAACATGAAGCCTAAGATTCCCTCCTTCTGCCCTCTCCCTTCTCGTACTCTTTCTGTCTCAAATTAAAAAGAAATTCAATGAATATGTAGCTTGTTTTGAGAAAGCTGTAACTTACTTTAGTGTAGCAACTTGCTTAATTTATTAAAGTATTTATATTTTCAATTTACTTTGTTATTACAGTCTCTTATATATTATGTTCTGTATCATTATCTTTGCTTCTCAAGGTTTTTTCTGGACCCTTCTATAAACTATGGCAATGTCCTTAACCAGCTAGACAGCATTTCACAAACTTTTCCAACTGGAAACATACCTGTGAATAACGGCAACGCTTGAGATAAACCTCTGCAACAGTAGATATTTCATTTCAAAGTCCAAGCAGCTCAACACTCCACAGAAAAAGTGATGAAACCCTTCATCTGTAGAAACCCAAGGCAAAATCCCTTGACCTTTTAAAAGTGTCACCACTGTCATTCTATTTCATGAGAAGTTTCTGAAAGTAGAAAACAACTTTCACTCCTCATATGGGAAGTTTATTGAAGCCAGAAGTGATTTTTATTTACTCTGAACCATTTCTCCACATTTGGGTGATCTTATTTGGTTTATATGTGGCCCTTCAATGGTGTGGTCTGATTTTGTGAATTCAAGATAAGGACTTCATGCAGAATGATCCCGGCAGCCTCACTCAGAAGCGGCTCTTGAGTAGAAATATGTCAATTTTCAGAACATAAGAATTTAGAATTTCAATGGCACCTTCAGAATATCTTCAGAATACACCCAACTGTTATACCTGATGGCCTAAACAATAGTTATGTAACCCTGCCCACCATGCAAAGAGTGGTCCTCAGACCACCAGTATCAGCCTATGTGGGGAGTTTGTCAGAAATGTAGGTGCTCAAGGCCAATGCTAGAGCTACTGGGTCAATGTACTTTTTACCAACATCTTCAGGTTGTTTATATGCACATGAAATTTTGAGAAGCACCAGCCTAATCCACCGCCTAATTCAAAAGATGAAAATTCAGGCAAATCAAATGGTAGACTTTGTGTAGGGTTAAAAATAGGCAGTTAAAAGAAAAATTGAAAGCTACAATTTGCTAGGGAAATCAAGCCAGTTTACATAGTCGAATCATTTGTTGGAGAAAATAGGAGCGTTTGGTCTCATGTAAGAAACGTTCCTAAAGTGAGTGCAAATTAAGACACAGGGTGGTCTGTCCAAAGCCAGGACATCCAGATGAAAAAGGAAAGGCCAACAAACTATGTAGAGGTTCTCAATTCTAGATATTTGGGCCATGTCAAGGACATCCTGGTGACTTGATTTTAAAATAATACATTTTCATCAAAATTTTTGACCTCCTATTAATGTGGCCTAACCTAGGTCCATACCATTCCAGAATTCTCCGGATGACACAGCATTTACATATCAACTGCTGTATGTGCATGGGGGGAGAGGAATGGGGCTGTTTTCCTGAGTCATTGCACATTTCCTGACACTTCGGCATTTGGCCTGTGAGCAGAGAGTGTTCCTGCATGATCCAGGTGTTAAGCTATTGAAAAATGGATCTTGTGGTGGTGCTTTCTGATAACAGTGGTTCAACTGAAACACATTTAGCACTTTTCACCAATGCGTTATTTCCAGAAGAACTAGTTGAAAGTTGTACCTCAAGAAGAGAGACACTGATTTTACTTTTAAATTTTCTTACTGGAGGGAAGAGTAAGTTCTGATCCTGGTTACATAATTGGAAGGACCTACTGCATCTGTTCCGAAGCAGATAAAGAGCAATAGTTTCTGAATTGAATTAAGTCAACCATTATTTTATCACCAAATTACTGGAGTCATCTGTTTATTCTAGCTCCAGCTGGAACATTTTAGGATTAGAGGTGACTTCCTGATAAAGTAAAGAATTATCTTCATTTTACTGATCTAGTTTATTTGTTGTTCCAATAAAACCCTGGCTTATTTCCCCTGCTTTAAACACAGTTATTGGGACTTTCATGCAACCAGGTGAATCTTAATCCAAATTACATGTGAAGGGAGCTCTGTTTTTGTGAAAAACAAAGATCACCACAAATTAGCCTATTTTCACTGAGACCACATTTCTTCAACTCAGATTCAGCTTTAATTTTGAACCAAGAACTTAGAAATGGTGAGAGGGACAGTCCATCTCATTTCCCAGGGAAGCAAAGTTATGAAAAGATTATATAAATGTTGGGATTGTAATGATACTCTCAAAATAAATATAAATTGTTGAGAAGCAATAATGGTTTTCTTGGATGAGATAAAGTACTCTTGGAAATATTATTTTCCCAGCAACTTAGAGAGTGTGATGATGCCACATATATACTTTTTCAGAATTTGTATGGTTCCAGAAACCTCTCCCCATTGTTTCTTTAAGATGCACAGATTTCCTCACCTCTTCTGTAAAGCAATGATTAAGGGGAATGTACTTCATTCTTCATTCATACGTTTTGTACAGTCACTCAGAATCTGTTGTCAGGCATGGTGCCAGGCTCTCGGACAGAAAGCAGTGCCCTTTCTGAGTGTGCATCCTGTTCATTTTCTTCTTGGACTGCACACAGGTCTCCCCTCTAAGAGCTTGCCTACATGTAAGAGCAGAAGAATCAGAAGAGTAGATTGGGCTTACTGTCCATACCCAGCCCAGTGTTCTAAGATATGGACCCCAAGAGCTGTGTTTCTGGAAGATGGATGTGCTTGACTCCAAGAGCATCTTCTATAAAGGTAAGAAAGCCCCCATGATCTACCAATTGTCATCTTATATGATGAACTTGCTAATTCTTGAGTTTACTTACATCGTTTTATTTTCCTCTTCCTGTTAGACTCTATAACACTAGTTCACATTGAAGAGTTATATCTTCACTATGAAGAGTTATATCTCTAATATTAACCAAAAGCTTTCCTCCCTGAAGATGGAAGAGATTTCCTCTTTGCTTTAATATTCCAGGATATGATGGACTATTCTCCCCCATCTTCATGTTTTGCAATTTTTAACGTCAAGAATAGCCTCACTCAATCTTTGCCTTTCCAGTATGGTTCTAAACATTTTCATTTGTCTTCATTGACAACTCTGATCATTTTACTTGTTTTCTCTGGACATTTTTCCAGGTCAATTTTATTTTACCCATTACAAATGGGTATATTAAGTTTTGCGTTAGTGAGCAGAAAAAAAAGGGAGATCTTGGCACGTAATAAGGCCCATGGTTAATTTAGATCAATGATAGTTATATTTGGTGAACTTTTAATGTTTATTTGTGGGGTTTTTTTTTTTTTTTTGGTATTCTGATACATTTTAAATTCCCTTTTAGTTTAACAGTTTTTTTTATATTATTTTATAATACAATTTCTACCATTAGGTATCTTAGACTTCACCACCTGATGATAAGTTATAAGTTGTTAACATTGAACATAACATTCACTAGCAGCTAAACATTTATTCCTGATCATTATGCTAATTTTGATGTGCTTTTCTGATTTTTCTCATGAAAAGTTTTACATATGTTTTCACCAAAATGTTTTAATAGTTCATTCTACAGTACTGTTCATGTCTAGCCTAACATATGAATAAAGGAATTTTCCTTTTAAAAAATCATTTCTGATGCTTTTGTTATGTTTTAAAAATATTTCTTTATCTTGAAAGAGCACAAGCAGGAGAGGGGCAGAGGGAAAAATGAGAGAGAGAGAGTGAAAGAGAGAGAGCGTGTGTGTGTAAGAGAGAGAGAGAATCTCAAGTTGGCTCCACACCCAATGCGGAGCCTGACTTGGGGCTCGATCCCATGATGGTGAGATCGTGGCCTGAGCTGAAATCAAAAGTCAGTTGCTTAACTGACTGACCCATCCAGGTGCCCCTTATACTGCTTTTAGTAGTGAGATTTTTATTATCTTAAAAAGTTGTTTTCATTGAAATGAACCTTATGAGATGGCAGGATCAGATATATCCTGTAGCTCCATATTTCAAGTTCCATTTAATTTCAGGACTAGGTATGACTGGTCCAGAATTACAGTTAGGTCAGCAGACATTTTCTGGCATATTTTCAAATAGTCTTCCCATTATTATTTATACCGTTGTCTTTTTTAAAAATGTATGTGTGTCTAATGTAATAAATTAGGTGTGGGGAAAACATATTTAGTCACTTATCCTGAGTCATATTTGATGAAGCACAACCAACAAATTAAAAACCTTTTTTTTAGGATGGATTTTTATTTATTACAAGTTCAATAGCTTTGTCAATGCTTAGCTGGAAAATATTAGTCACTTTTGTTGTTGTTCACCCACAAAGTGTGGATCTAATTGTGGTTTTCCTTCCTGGAAGAACTTATTGGCATATGTAAACTTGGGGATTTCCTCAGATCACTTTATGTAAAATATATTTAAAATAAGACTGACCTAAGATCTGATTTTCTAAGGAATTCTATTCTTTACGCTTTTTTCCTTATAAAAGTGTTCCATTTATGCCCTACCCAATTTATTTTATTCTTTGTGCTTCTTTTCCTGCTGGGTTGTGGATTTGAGGGAATATATCTTACTTTGTATTTTCGATAGTTCTTAACTAAGCATGTAATAAATATTCATCGAATGAAATGTCAATTTTCTATAACGGTAAAACAGTTCGCTCCTATTTCCAATGCTATGGTGATTTAATTAAAACATAATAGCTTTGGTGTAAAACCTTCTCCAAGACATTTTGGAAGTTTAAACAAGTCATATTTGCAATGTCTGTTTTTCTGCATAAATATGTATCATCTCAAGAAACCTATTGGATTAGTCAGGCACGATTTATGTTTAGGGGAACCACATTACTTTTTTCCAAACAGATTATGTTAGGGAAAGGGCTCAGTGATTCTGGCCTTATTTTATAGATATGCAATTCATTCCAACCAACCTTCATTGAAGCCGGGCACTAGGAGGCCCATCATGGGATGCCCATTTTTAGAGCATTTGCAATTGCAAAGTACTTATACCAAAAGTGCTGCTGAATGCAAGGTGTATCTGGGCACATACTTCCCTCTTGAAATGTCGTTTAATTGACAAAAGTCAATGGAATACAATAACCTAAAAGTGGAAAGACCCCAAGTGCTTATCATTGGATTAATGGATAAACAAATGGCATATATGCATACAATGGAATGTTATTCAGTCATTAAAGGAATGAAGCTCTGACAGATGCTACAACATAGATGAACCTGAACTACATTATGCTAAATGAGATAATCCGTACAGAAAAGGGCAAATATTGTATGATTCCAGTTATGTGAATTATCTAGAAGAGGCAACTTCATAGCATATAGAAAGTAGAGGGAAGGTTACCCTGGGTTTGTGAGAGAAGAGAATGGGGAAGTTTTGCTTAATAGCTACAGAGTCTCTGTTCAGGGGTAATGAAATGGTTTGGGGTGAATAGATAGTAGTGATGTTTGGGCAACATTGTGAATGTAAGTAATAGCACTGAATAGCACATTTAAAAATAGTAAAAATGGCAGATATGTTTATACATATCTTATCACAATTTAAAGACATTAATAATTTAATAAAAACTGTGACTGCACACTTTAAATGGGTGAATTATATGGCATTATATCTCAATAAAACTTTCTTTTTAAAAATTTTAAAACATTTATTCATTTTCAAGAGACAGAGAGACCAGAGCATGAGCCGGTTAGGGGCAGAGAGAGAAGGAGACAGAATCCTAAGCAAGCTTCAGGCTCTGAGTTGTCAGCACAGAGCCTGACGTGGAACTCGAACTCACTGACTGTGAGATAGTAACCTGAGCCAAAGTCAGACACTCAACTGACTGAGCCGCCCAGGCACCCCTTAAAGCCTTTTTTTTTTTTTAAGTCAATGAAAGATTAGGAGTGGAAGCATATAGCCATTTAGTGCCCTTGTTCTATTTTCCTTAAAAGGAGATGGGAATAATAATAATTATAAAATGACAAGAAAAGTGTCTACCTCACTATGAAATCCACGGAGTCTGGGTTGAAGCCAACAAATGTGTGGGAATCAATACATGAATGACATTCGTGAATGCCCAATCATCAACGTATGCATCTTAAAACTTTTAAAATGAGTTTTCCATTGGAAAGATTAGTTAAATACACTCTGTTTCCCTCTCTATCGTGGCAAAACTGGTCATATTTCCAAAATGCCTTTAGGTGCCTGTGATAGATCAGTTCTTTTTCTTCTCCCTCTCCCCCCTCCCCCCATCCAGGAACTTTGCAAAGTGTGAGAATTGCTTTGTAGCCTGAAGGGCCCCCGAGTCCGTGAGCCTCACGGCTTTGCCAAGATTACCAGCCTGCCAAATTCTTAGCTGCCAAAAGACTAGCCAGGGCTTCCTTGTATAATGAAAGTACAAAAAAGGCCATGTGCTTGGCGGACTTGCCCAATTCCCTCTGCTTCATCGAGAAAATAAATCTCTGAAGAAGTCCAAGAGAGAGCTACCATCTGGTCAGACTCCGGCTTTCTCAACGTGGCTCCCACCACCCATCGCCAAGTGTCAGGAGGGCTTCCTGTGTTGGATGCAAGAGGCCTGCCGGGTTTGGGGCCAATATGCGAAAATCAGATGGGAGGGGGGAAGGGACTTGGCCGACTGGTTTCAACCTGCAGTCTCATCGTTGCTTCTGGCACATGCTCAGAATGGTCAACATTTCAGCAATAAAAATCGGAGCAATTTAAGAGCTGGCCCAGTTGTTGCTGACTATCTGTTAATTTCTTGAAGAATCTGCAACCCATCCAAGTAAAAACCTACCCAACAACCACAATGCCGCTCATCCCGATTGACTCGAAGGCTACACCGTTGGAAAGCGCTGCAGAACTGTTTTAACAGTGCTGACACTTTGCAGCCATTCTGGCCCATTTTCTGTACACTTAGATCTGCAGATCTAAATGCCGATGCCAACTTTTCGTTCATACGGAGCAGTTCATGCTACAGAAGTTCATGTCTTGTAGGAAACCTTTCTTTTATAGTAAGTGATTGTATGAAACTTGTGCATTATTGTATCATTACACTGGCCTCGGCTCTCTGCTTGGCTTAAATAATGATCATGTGTATTCATTGAATTTTTGCTTCTGACATCCCAAGTCGATGGTAATTCGTAAAGTCAAGATATTAAACTATAATCATATTTCCGATTTTTATGATTAGAAGTCATGGAGGGGTGTGCAAATTTTGAGCCACAAAGAGGATCTTTTTGCGTCTCCATGAGAGAAAGGAATATTTCCTATTATTGTCTTTTAAATGTCTAGGCAGAGTCTATACATTGATAATTTTCTTCTCCAACTGAAGACTCATCTCTATAAGTTCTCCAGGCCATCAAACATCTGTGTACAGCTGTGCTTTGAACCAAACTTGACTGAGCCTCAAGATCACACTGTGTGCTAGATGTTTCTCCTATCCAACCTTCTTCAGGGGTTTCTCTCTGTCTCTCTCTGTCTCTCTCTCTGTCTCTCTCTCTGTCTCTCTCTCTCTCATATCCCTGCTATTCTTCACATCTCTTCAAAATCCAGGAGTCTTTGAAGACACTTTTCTGTCCTCCACCTTCTCTGCCTAGTCAGGTATCAGGTTCTATCCGGCTTATCCCTGTCTGTCAGAACATACCAAATAGTGCCACTTTGGCATATTGATTATTTTGAGTGGAAGGTACCTGAGAAACCACAGATGGAAGAAGGGCTTTCTGTCTTCCTCTTTTCTATCTAAAAGTAGGTCACGAGATTTCCCATGAGAAATGTGCCCTCCCTGCACCAGGAAGAGGAGAACATTCTTATCATTGGAGACTCAGAGCCTACGCCAAAATTTATCTGTACAACTCGACCTGCTAAAACAACCTTTAATGTTCATTAATTTCCCTGTGTATCTCCTAGTCACCAGGACTTGCCTTAGCCCAAGCCCCTTTGTCTTATCATATACTCAGCAATTTACTGTTCTTTGTTAACAAGTATATAGTTTCTCAGCCTTCCCTCCTTCTTTGGATCTTCATTTTCCTTATGAAGATTAATGCATGCACATAAAAATATTACAAAGTCTGCATGTTTTTCTCTTGTCACTCTGTCTTATGTCAGTTTAATTTGCAGGCCCAGTCACAGAACCCAAGAGGGTAAAAGGGAGTATGTTCTCCCCCATGCAGTCACTGTTACCCTTATTATGTCACGTGAATGATTACAAATTTTCTTCTTTCCCTTTGTACTTTTTACCTCTACATATTATTTTGTTGAATGTTCCCAGAGGTTGCTTTAACGACATCTGGTTAAAAAAAAGAGAGAGATTGAGAGAGAGAGACTGAGAAGGGGAAAAAGAGAGAGAGAGACTGAGAGAGAGAGAGGAGAGAGAGAAAGAGAATGCCTCATTGCCACTGGTATCCTATAGAATAAAATGAAAATGTATGGACATGTTTCCAGAATCAATGGTGTATGAGCCTCTTCACTTTGGCTCATACCATCTCTCCCACCAAGATGACTCCTTCTCCACTTAGCTGACCAAGGTGCTCCATTTTTCTGGTCATCTCCTTAGCTTACTAAACCTTGCTGGGCCATCTTAAGCCATAGCCCTCACTCCCTTAAGTCCTTGTAGGCTTCACTGAAAATACAGCTTTTAAAAATGTATTTCACATTGGGTTATTCTTTATTTCCTTGTTGTTTGTACTTATATTTATTTGTCCTGCATGCCCAGTAAACAATGAGATCCCTCAGATGGTTTCTAGAGCTTGGTGACATCAGTACCGAGTGCAGAGCCCTGCCTTTATTCACATTGGTCAAAGTGTTTATTGAATCTGTGATGTACTAGCTACTTACTGGCTGGGCCTGAGAACGGGGCTAAGGACCAAAGCATCCTCTACGCTTCCAGACATTGTAGTTTATCAAGAAACAAAGAAATAGGTCATTAAAATGGCAGAATGTGGATGAAGAATTTACAGCACTGTGTATTTGTGCATTACCCGGTGACCAAATGTAGGCAGCGTAGCCCGGGAAAGATATATGGGAAGGCGATATTTGAGCTGAGACCTGAAGGGTGAGCAGTGAGGGCTTAGTAACCAATAATGATTCTCTAATAACTAAGCCACAGAACCAGCCTTACTGTGAAGAGCAGACAAAAGGTCATGAGGGATTTGGAGAGTCAACCGATCGTTACTACAACTTCAGTACGGGTGCTGGACAACTAGGAAAAGAAACGGCATTTTATTTGATTCCCAGTTTCTCTAAAATCTTCCTCAAAAAGACAAAGAACTTCATGTTGGTTTTTTTGGTTTAGCTTTATTTTATTTACTTTATTTCATTTTAGTTTACTTTTTAGTTTATGTTTTGAGAGAGAAAGCAAGTGGGGGAGAGGCAGAGACAAAGAGAGACACAGAAGCCCGAGCAGGCTCCATGCTCTGAGCTGCCAGCACAGAGCCTGATGCAGGGCTTGAACTCATGAACAGTGAGAACATGACCTGTACTGAAGTCAGACACAGAACTGATTGAGCCACCCAGGCGCCCCTGGTTTAGCTTTTTTTTTTTTTGAATGAATTACTCTCTACACTGGAAACAGGATAGGAATCCTGATTAAAGCAGATCAAGAAATGAAGTTGAAGAAACAAATGAGGAAGGTACAAGAGAGGGGCCAAGGCTAGACCAGGGGAAGAGAAACCCAAGTCAACAGGTGAACGGCAGGAGGATCCCACGGCCAAGCTCACAATCAGGCCACGTGGAGCCAGGCTGTCCGGCAATGCTGATAACTAACCAATTGATGGTGAAAAGAACAGATGCTTCCTGGAGTCATCTTCTTTCAAAACAAATTCTTTTTAGTTTAGCCATGTTTGTTCCTTAAGAGCATCTACTTTCATACCAAATTATTCATGAATTTTATGTGAATTAATCAACACAAAAGCTCTTTGAGAATTTGCTGTCTCCAAGGATAAAAGGTGCTTTCACTTATGACCTTCCTTTGTGTGCTACACAGAGGGAGTTTTCTCTTTACAGAGTATATATTAAAGAGTAATGACTAAGCATGTCCTCAAATAACATCATTGTGTACAAATAAATAACTACTAAAATTACATGGAGGCTCATGATAGTACCAGTAAGAGAAAGAAATCCTCAGAATCTTTTCCTATAGCCATGTGAGCTGCCCTTGCCCCTTGGAGGTAATGCTGCTTTCCCGGTCTTTACCAAAAGTGCACAGAAAACAAGGAGAGAGTCCATGAACAGATACTGATGCAAGAGGAAATGGTGTGATCTCCCCAATAGCCAGTCTGCTTCATACAACATGTCTGCAGTTAATTAGTTAGACTTGAGAGAAACAGACACTTAGAGTTGGGGTACCTCCTTTGACGATTGCAGCTAGAGTTAAAAATGGAAGACTGTGGGTAAATATATACAGATGGATCTAGAAAGTGAGCCATCCAAGGACTCCATGAAAAGCACATCAGGGAATGTTGTCATTGCCTCCTGTTTTGTGAGCTGATTATAAGGCAGTGCTTTTCAAAAGGAGTCCAAGAAGACGGGAACTCCATTTTGAAATGAGATAGTAAATGGAACTCTCATGTAAACACAGATAAAAATAAAAATGCTCTGATTGAAGCTGGCGATTAAAGGCAGTAACTGGCTCTCTCCTTGGCCAGTTTCCATGATGATGTCATTGCTCTTAGAGTCTCCCTCTTGGCAAACATGGACCTTCCATGGATGGGTAAGCTCAGGTCTACCTCTATCTTCTGGAACCCAGGGTATATTGCAAAGCCTGGAGTTACATATCTATGGTCTGTGATGGATAAACGAGGCAAGTACAGATGGAAACATTGTCTCATAGGAACAAAACGGGACTAGTGGTCTGATCACAACTGTGGATCCAAAGGGGTCAAAACAGACAGACAACAGGATTGAGTTTGGTTGACAGAGAACAGTCCCAGGTGGAGCTGGGTATGATGTCAGCTCAAACCAGCAAACAACGTTTTTGAAGCTGGAGTCAGCTTGAATGCTAATATATCGAGATGTACCAGGGTATCTGGATTTCCATGTTTTCTTTTCAGACATCTGAAAAAGCTTCATTTTGTATTTCAGTTTTTGAAATGTGGCTCATGTCATAATGTTCCCAGACATGGGGTGTGCATTTAGAGTTTGGTAAAAAGACATAAAAAGTTATCAGGATTCAAAATCAGACATTGCAGCAATATTTAGGCAGTGACTATTAAGAACTCAATGTGGAAGAAGAAAAGATAAAACTTTCATGCGTTAGGGATTTATTTTTAATGAAGAGCATTTTCTGTCTACTTAAATGAAGCAGTGTAAATCAGTGGATCATAAATTATGAATGCTGATATTTGAAACGTGCAAATGTAAACTTAGTCCACGAGAGTAGTTGCTATCCTCTCATTATGCAAAACAAAACATAATCACACCAGAATATCTCAATGTGGAACAAAATCTCCAAGATTCATTTTTTGTCTCTGTCATTCCAATCAGTTTGGAAATAGGGTTCCAAGCTGACAATATTTTATTCATTAAAGTATTCTATCTGCTATATGTGGCTCAGATGCTCATGACTTCCCCTATGTAAATTAAAATTTTAGGGCAAAAAAAGGAGAGTGTAGTCCTTTGCTCTCTGTTTTTGGTATTTGTCATAGGTGTGAGTTCAGCTCTGGCTTTGGTATAACTCTATACATATATGTATGATGCCTTACCCCCCAAGCCTGTGTTCTTTAGCCACGTAGCCTTTCCATTCCATAGTCTGAAAGCCTGTTTTAGCTTGAGGATGGTGAGAGGAGCAATCTCCTGGCTCTGGGATGTTTCATTCCCCCTTGAGCTCCCCAGTCCTACCTAACAGAAGGTTAGTGTGCTTTAGGGACTGTTAGCTAATTTTATCTTAGTTGGCTTATGAGCCCTCAAAACCTTGCTGAAGGAACCCAAGCCTTTGGGGAATCCTTGAGGACCTAGCCTGACAAACATGGCTTGACTGCTTTCTAGAGGGCCTTCTGATCTTGGGGATTGGCTCTAGAGTAAACCTACACAGTGTAGACCTGAACCTAACCCTTCAAGACTGACGCAGTACCACGACTAGCCAAGCCACCGCCTGAGGCAGAGCTGTTAAGCTGAGTGCATCCTCGATCAACAGAACCACAGCCAACCTGCAGATTTATGAGCATGGGAATAAAAGCATGTGGCCTTAAGCCACTTTGTTTCGGAGTGATTGGTTTCCAGCATTATTGTGGCGATAGCTGATCGACATAGAACTTTAGCCCATCCTACCCAATTTCTTCCTTTAGAGCAGATCTGAAGGAGAAAGTATTCAATCCAAAAGTACTCGGGTTCAAGCATGTAGAAAAAATAGGTGGCATTGAAGAGTGCTTCTATCATCCTGATGGCTGTACTTAAAGCTAAGAAGGAATTCATCACAGAGGTCTAAAAGGGCTTTGTTGCTCATAAACTATAGGACGAGGATTTCCACCGAAAATCTGTAGATGAGGTAACTAATGAAATCTATACTTAGACTAAGATGCAGATCTAACTTTTATGGTGATCTGAGTTTGTGTATTTTGTCCCTTTAGAGGGAGAGGTTAATCCCATGTCCTGACAGGACTATTAATATCCTGACTATGTTCTGCATGGCTCATTATTCTTCCTGTTCCATTGGTAGAAAATACATAGTTTTCACTACCACACAAAGACATTTCACTGGTGAAAGGAGAAATTGCAGACAATGTTTGATGGACCAAAAGGGGAAAGAGAAAGGCAGAAATCCTAGGTTCATGCCTCATCTCCACTGTTCTTTAGGTCTTGGGTGTGGCATTCCTTCTCTCTGCTTGTGGATGGGCTAGAAGTGCTCGCTCCTCCATCTACCTCATGGGGCTGCTGAGAGAAGCTGGGTGAGGATGCCCTGATGCAGGAAGAGCCAGACCTACGTTCCTACGTGATACAGATGCTGGGAGGCAACATATCACCACAGTGCAGGACACTGGCTATGCAATCACATACACCCGGCTTCGGACTTCAACTCTGCCATTTCCTAGACGTGTGATCTTGAACAAGTGACTTTTCCACCCTGAGCCTCAGGTACCTCTGAAAAAGTTGGGTAGTAGCATTTTAGAGTTCTGAGTACTCTGTGAGAGAGGGAATGTGAAACGTTTAACACATGGATTGGCATAGAGTAAGGGCTCAGGAGTATGGCAGGTGGCTTAATTATCATGCATTGTTTTCTTTCCTTTTTTTTTTTTTTTTTTTTAAAGCACCTGTTGATGCAGTGTCAGTGGGTATAGGCATTGGATCTCTGCTGCCACACCACCCTCTGCACCAGGAACAAAGGCCAGAGATCTGCTGATGTCCTGGGCCTTCGGTAGCAGTGTTGCTGAAGAGCCATCCCCTTTTCCTTGGTGTCTGCTTCCCAGACTGGAGGAAACTTCGGGCATGTTTCCTCCACCAGTTCAAATCTCCAATGGTTCACCTACATGGTAACATCTGAGCTAGGCTGAGCCCAGGGGCATCAGCCTTGGCTTTCCCCTGACGACTGTACCGGATCTAACTCTACCTAATTCAGTACCCCACAGTTCAATGTCTCTACGTGTGGCAGCTGGAATGTGACAGAACATAGCTAGGGTTGATTCATATCAAGCAAAACAAATCACTAGCTCTGGATCATGTTTTCAGCTTGTACGATAAAGAAAAGAAATGATATTATTGATTGTAGCATGAAAACAGAGAAAGCTCATACTCCGCAAATATTGGAGATCGGGAGGGGTAGGTTTTCTTGTTCTCTATCAATAAATAAACATTTCAAGGAGGATCAGAGGATTTAGAAAATCACTTATAAGTTGTAGCCACTTCCTAAGCTAATGGGTTCACTTTAGAAAGAAGCTGGCATTCTGTTAGATGTGAGGTAACATTCAATTATAACATTTTACAATATTTAGCTTTATCTCAATTCAATGCCTCTCACTGTTTAATTCCCATTGCAGAAAATTTAGGGGAAAAGAGAGAAATTGAAGAAGAAATAAAAATCATGCAGAATTCTACCTACAAATGACAACTGTTTATGTCTTGATGCATTTTCTTCCGATCATTTTTGTGGGGACAGTTTTACCTAGACCTTTAACAGGTGAAACATTTTTATACTCTTCTGATGGAAGGCTGGATTTCGGTAAAGAGGATCTGCCAATGTCACAAAGCTTTTTCAGAGTCACCCTGGGTATTTAGCATCTTTGCCTTTGGGTTTTTCCAAGCCCAAAATATCTGGGCTGGCCTTCCAGGGCATCTAGAAAGATTGCTTAAATGTGGTGCTGACAAACACTTGCTGTCTTAAAAATTTGTGTCCAAACCTCAACTATTTAGCTAAAAAATTAACAGGCAGGTTTCAGCAGATGGAACTGTGTAGTGTTAGTCTCGGTCCTGCTAAAAGGAGTAGAATACATTGAACTTGACAATAGCAGAGGCCCCTTGTTTGGATTTGTTTTTCTGAGAGTCTTCCATTTGGGATTTACAAAATCTACACAAGCCCCGAAAAAGCTGCAATTTCCTGTCTAAGAAGGCCCAAATGGAACAATAACAAATACAATGAAAAACAGCAACCTAGCTGACAGACTAATATATATTAATCCCATCGCCATGGTTGAGAGATGGAAAATTATTATTGAATAAGACTCTTTCATCAAACCAAATATTTCCTAATGCTCCAAAGTACATATCTGGCATTGTTTCTGCTTTACACATCTGCTTGTGTCTTTGAACTCTGCTTTTAATCTGAAGGTTGCATGCAGCTGCACAGGTCTAAGATAATTAGTTCTTTCCATTCTTTCTTACGATGGATGGGGCAGACCTTAAAAACATTCAGAACTTGGATTTGCATAAACTGGGCAGTTAGAAGACTTTTCCAAAATCCAGATCAATCTCCGGGAAAAACGTGTACAGTTTCCCAGTTCCTTCCTGGAATCTTTTCCATATCATCTCTTCTGGAATATTTTCCTTTTAGCCTATTTCTCCTCCCTTGTATACTTAATTACTGGCAAGACTTTATGATCCTCTTTGGAATATTTCTGAGACAAGCGATCTACAGGAGGTGACCCCTGGTCTAGCAAGTAAGCCGGGGAAGTTTGGGGCTGGTTTGCACATTAAACATGGCGGATTTGGGTGGCCTTCCCTCCAGAGCTTCAGGAGTTTGAAAATACCTATGTAGAAGCTGTTTTGTAGTTTTCTCCCTCCAGGAGATGAAACCCGCCATCCAAGGATGCTGACAAAGCTTTTCGTGTCGTGTATTCTAATTTCCTTCCAAGGCAGGGCAGTTATCCACAGAGGGGGCTCCAGGGCCTCTCAAGAAACAAACTCTAGATGTTCTCATCTTCTATCCAATGCTTTTTGTCCACTGAGGGGGAGAGGGAAGGCTAGAAAAACAGGTGAAATGAATCCGGACACCCTGCGTGGGCAGGAACTGACTGAGGGCCAGGAAGGCATACTAGTGTGGAAGAATATTTTAACCAAATCTCAGTGTTCGCTTCCAGTAAATGCAAGTCAGCTTGTACTCATCCAGAAACACCACCCAGGTGGCATCATTTACGAAACTGACTTTCGTGAACCTGGTTTGAAGAGGAAATTTCTACTTGTCAGCAGCATTCTTGCTTGATTCATACTTGGTGAAAATATCTCCTCCGTCTCAGTGATGAAGTTTCCCTGAAGATTGTCCTTCTCCTTAAAGACGAGGAGATGAAATGGCAAAATGTCAGTCTGCAGGTAGGCTGTTCATTTGAGGCTCTTCTTCCTCTTTCTTGCATATCATTCCTGCTAGGAATCTGCTCTGTTTGGCCCGTGAGTGTCATGGCTGTCAGGTTTATTGTTTTTGTTTTTGTTTTTTTTTCCTCTAGAAATGCACATTATTTAAATATTTCCTTTCTTTCACAAAAACAATTTTCACAGTCTGGCCAAAACCCTGCTGGCAATTTTAACCCAGGAGGAAAGTACGCTGTTTTTTATTTGTTCTAGATGGGTTGGCAGGAAGCCTGATGGAGAAGAGCCCACATGTCACTTGACTGCCCTTTCTCACTTGCTCTCTTCTTTGACTTTCATAACACCACACTGGCCTGACTTTCTTCCTGTCTTCCTGAACACTCTTCCTCTGCCTACATTATCAACTCTTCTACCTGAATTGGGATTTTTCAAGCATTAGTATTGAGATTTTTTTTCTCCTCTATTCTCCTACTCTCTTTCAGGATCATAGAATTCATTTTCGTAGCTCCTAGATTTTTTTCTCCCAAGCTCAGAGCTCTCTTTTGGGGTCCAGAGTCAGATCCAAATGCCGGTTTGAAATATTAAACTTGTGTCTCTCAGTTTTGGTATGCAGAATTGAACTTCTGTCTTCAAACTTGCTCCTCCATCATGCTTCCCCATCTGTGGTAGAGTAATGATGCCTCCAATTTATTTGACATCACTTCCATCAAGAATGGCATCCAGGGGTGCCTGGGTGGCTTAGCTGGTTAAGCGTCCGACTTTCGCTTAGGTCATGATCTCACGGTTCGTGGGTTCGAGCCCCGCGTCGGGCTCTGTGCTGACTGCCAGCTCAGAGCCTGGAGCCTGTTTCAGTCTGTGACTCCCTCTCTCTCTGACCCTCCCCTGCTCATGCTGTCTCTCTCTCTGTCTCCTAGAAATAAATAAACATTAAAAAAAAAAAAAAAAGAATGGCACCCAGCGTCCTTCCTTTCAATCTAGGGGAGGTTGAGCAGTGAAGTTTCTAGGTTCAGCCTTTAAGAGGCTGGCAGCTCCCTGGCCAATCTCCTGGAGTTCTTGCAATGTATCTGGAACACCATGTGTTCCGTGGAAGTATGAGGCAGCCATCACCATGTAGCAAACCATGTAGCATCAACTTCAGACCAGGAAGCAGGTAGATGCTGGAAGTGCCTCAGGAGGTAACTGATGAGAACATGAAAAATGGTGAGAAAAATGCTGGAGATGAAATGACCTGTATTATGTGGTGGTAAAAAGTATAGCGAAACTGCCACCTGTGGAACATGGAAAACATAAAATGTATCTCATGAGCTTGCAGATCTGGATAAGGAGATTGTCAGATAGAATGTCAAAGGGGTCAATTATTCCTTTGATCTGCAGATGATGAAATATGAAAAGAGAAATGAGCTTTGAAACAAACTCTATCCCATTTCAACCTGAGTGTAGAGAGACTGTGAGAGTGTAGCCAGGACTTTCTGGGTTCAGAAATAAGCCATTTCCCATCCTCATTTTCATCCAGGAAAAATTTCTCAAGGTAAGAAATGGATTTTGGCGAAGACGAAATCTAGGGCTCTACCAGGGGAAAAAAAACCCACAGTCTCAGGGCAAAGTCTCAAGTTTGTGTCTTTAAGATCCTTTGGTAAGACTTTAGAAAGATTTAAGAATATGTCTAGTAGGACTTCTTAGATTCAAAAGGTTTGTGCTTAAGAATTGTAAGTATTTTGGTTTAAACAACAGGGGCTTTTAAGTGTTAAGGGAAAGATTCCATACCTGCCTCACCAGCTACCAAGGCACTGAAGAGTCTGTTTTGGAAAGAAATGTGGGTATGACTTTGTGTAATGGAACTGATTGTAAACTGATAAATAAGAAACCTACAATTTTTAAAAAAGATTGTATCAATTACTTTTGAAAGGGACAAAGAGTACAAAATAAAAAGAAGTATTTGGAGCCTCAACCTTTCATAGGAAGGAAGCAGGCTAGGAAAGTACTCAGCTGCAATATGGGTTATTTCTTAAGGCAGGAAGAGGAAGGAAGATGCAGAAGATAAAACTAATTGCTCAGAGAGCAGAGCCAATCGCTTTACAAGCTAATTCCCAGGGAGTGAGAGTTAACCTAATCAAGAACTTGGCGATGTGTGCTGGAATGAATTGTCAAGTTCTAAAGTCCCAGGTACTGCTATGGGACGGTGTTCTGCTTCTTTTTAATGGGACTATTGCAGTTATCTGATGTCTCTGCCACCATTGTGTGTAGGTCTGGTGGGGGGCACAAGGCTTCAGACTAAGAAGAACCACAGCCAACTAGTCTCATCCACACCTGAAACAATGATAACGAGATCCTGGAATTTGAGTCAGTGCAATCAAGGCACTGGATTTTTGTGGGCCTTGGGAAGGGATGAGTGTTTTTTTTTTCCACATGGGAGAAATGTAAATCGTGTGTAGCCAGGGTATAGACTCTGATGGTCAGATTCTTTGACCATCTTTCCGCTGCATCTGAGTTGGCTTGATAATTGAAATATGGCACGAATAATCCTGAGCCAGGTTCCAGGTCCAGATTTCAGGATACTGAATCTTCCATTTCTTATTCCTTAGTGTACTAAGTTTTGCAGCCTCGCTGCCATTTTGTAAGGGATCCCAGGTCACATGGAAAGACCCACATGAAAAGAGATTGAAGTTCCTGGCCAACAAACCTAGCTTGCTTTGCCCGATTACCAGAACCAACTTGCCAGCCATGTAAGGTTGCCATCTTAGAGGTAGATTGACCTACCCAGCCATTGCAAGTGGGGTAGAAATGAGCCTTCAAGCTCAAATTGCAAACCTAGTGGGCAAAGTAAGTGACTATCATTGTCTTAAGCCACTAAATGTGGGTGTGTTGTGCTATGGAGCCATAGATTATCAAAACAACATCACAATAATTGGTGCCACAATCAACCTGTTACTCAAGACATTGGCTATTTCCTTTGAGCCACTAACAGGCACTCCCTCCTTGGTCTGCACAGCTGTGGACAATAAACCAGAAAATGTAAAGGCTGTGTTTTATAGTAGGAGTCAGATTCAACCATGTAACAGCTGTGTAACATTGGGCACATCTCTGAACTTTAGTTTCCTCACCTATGAAATGAAGTAAACAATATTGAACTTGCAGAAATGTGGTAGACATTAAATGACTTGATGTAGGTTGAATGCGTAATATATTGACTGGAGTATACTAAGAACCTCATATCCAGGAGCTTAAGCAGAAAGACCCCAACCCAGAGGCACCCGGCTGGCTCAGTGGAGTAAGTGTCTGTCTTTTGATCTCAGCTCAGGTTTTGATCTCAAGGCTGTGAGTTCTGCGTTGGGTTCACATTGTTCACATTGGGCTCCATGCTGGGCATGGAGCCTACTTTACAAGAAAAAAAAAAAAAAGAGAGAAAGACCCCAGCCCAGGAGGAGACCAATCTGCCTATAAAACAAGCTGCCCTTTAGGTCGGCAAACTTGACTCTTACTTGAGCCCCAAGTACCTTCCAGCACCCAGAGCTCTTGTGTCCCATGCTGGGCTCAGTTCATGTGGCCCCTTGCTTCCAACACATTATTGGTTTTCCTGATTCATTATTAGCCTCCGTACTTCTTCCTTTCCATTGCTTGACTGACTCTCTGATGCTTGGCCTGTCTCCTGTGTTACACCCACTGGATGACTAAGTGATTATAGTCCAATCCTTCCAGAACCTGCCCAGCTTCATGTGCGTGACCCTGAAGTGTCTAGTGTTGGATCAAAGTAAAATATCATTAATTGCTTTAAGGGGATGTTTGGAACTTCATTAAAGTGTTGTATGATTCTAAAAATGGAGGCCTATATAGTAGATTTTCCAAAAAGATGGAAGATGTCCCTTTATGATAAGTATCTTGGCTACTTGGAATAGCTCACGAGAATCTGAAATATCTCAGTGATAGTCACCTAACATCATAATGTCCTCTAAGAAATATGAGCACTAGTTGAATCTGGGGGACCAAAAAATGAATTTGATGAAGTAAAAGAAATTGCTTCTTATCAAAACACATCTGGATGTTATCATATTACAGACCATGCTGCTAGATATAAGTGGATCAGGATAATCTTTGGGGAAATAAAAACAACCCTGCCTGAGCCTACATGTTCCTTTTCCAATCTCCCCATTCCTCTGTTCCACTTTTCAGCAAAACACTGAGAGCTATCTATACACACTGTGTCCACTGTCTCTTTCCTCAACCTCTCTTGAATCCCCTCCAGTCAGGCTCACATTTCCTAGTTTCATCAAAACTGTTCTTGTCAAGGTGTCTAATGACCTTCTTGTTGCCAAATCCAGAGGCTGGTCCCTGGTCTTCGTCATATTTATTTTTCACTCCCTCTTTTTTTGAAAACACCTGTTTCACTTGGCATCCTCATGGCCCTTCTCTCCTGACTCTGCTCTACTTTGCTGGCCTTGAGCCAGCATTAGCTTCCTTGTCTGGCTTCTCATCCTTTAAACATCAGAGTTTCCCAAGACTCGGCTCTGCTCCTCTTCTTTTTTTCTATTTGTATTCCCTCCCCCAGTGAGCTCATCCTGTCTCCCATCTCTATGTGATATGCATGCTGATAATTCCCCAATTTTTATCTCCAGCTCAAAGCTCTTTTCTGAAGTCCACCCTGATTTATCCCACTGCTTACCTGATGCATCTACCTGGATGTCTAAGAGGCATCAAAAAGCCTAACAAGTCCAAAGTCAAATTCCTGAACTCCCCCTGCTATAAACGTGGTTTTTGTGATCTTCCCCATCTCAGTAAATGACAGCTTCACTAATTCCAGCTTCTCAAGTCAACAATATTGGAAAAATTCATGATGGCCTTTTTTCCCCTCCCTTGTCTCACCTCCAATCTATGAGCTAATTCTATTGGATTGATTTTCAAACTCAATCTGGAATCTCACCATTTCTTACTTCCTGTATTGTGACCATGCTATAAGCCACCGAACTTTTCTTGCCTGGTTTAATGCACTAGTTTTCCAGTTGGTTTGTCTACTGTTATCCTTCTCATCATAATCTAATGTTTTTTCATGGCAGCCCTTAGCTTCCTATTCAGTTTCACTTGATTCTGCTCTCTCCTTTACTCTGACCACTCTGATCATACTGGTCTCTGTTGTTTCTCAAACAAGCTGATTATATTTCTGCCTCAGGACCTTTGCACTTATTTCTCTGTCTTCCTGGAATGTTTCTTTTCCAGATTATTAACACATCTCCCCACCCTCAGGTTAGTCAGGCTTCTGCTTAAATATCACCTTATCGATGAAACTGCTACTCCTCATGCAGGAAAAAATAGCTAGCTTCCCACTCTGAGCTCTCATACTCCCTATCCCTGTTTTATTTCACTCAGTAATACAATTACCTGGCATAATATGTATTTGTTGTTCAGCAATTTATTGTCTAGAAGGAAAGCTCCATGAGAATAAGGATTTGGACTTTATTCGGTGTTGTACCGCAACAGTATCTGGCTTCCGGTCGTCTTTCAACATAGAAATGAATGAAGAAATTAATGAATGAAGTTAGACCCAGGAGCCACTGGGGGAATTCATTTGGTCCACAGTTGTCAGGAGCCATTTTAAGACAGTGGAGATGGGAAGACAAGAGAGTTTTCCTTGTTTTAAGAGAGCATCCTAGGAGATTAGATAGAAAACAGAATACATTATGGGAAGTTGTATGTGAAATCAACCAACCAGTCAACAAATATTGGCCCTTCCTTCTGCTCCTAATATGAAATGGGAATAAAGCTAAAGCGAGGCGGGGAGGAGGCTGCTGGCTGCTCACAGCCTGAGGAATGAGAGCCGACAGCGAGGGCAGGGACGGCAGGTTCAGCAGTCTGCCATTTATCATTTTCGGTCGCCATCATCAACAATAAATCACTTTTTGCCACTTTGTGTGTCTGACCAGGATGTATTTATAAGATATGGCCTCTGATCTTAAGGAACTTCTAATCTAATGACAGAACCGTGGCTAAATGATAACAATGTTTTAAAGGCATTACTTAACCATTTGTGGTCTCCTCGTTTCAGCACCTAGTCGCCCTGGGCAACAACAAACAAACAAACAAATGGCTGCTGCTGCAAGCCTCCAGGCTCTCTTCCATGTTTCTTGCAGTTTGCTTACTGTGATGGCTTTAAAATTTTAATGGAGGTCCCTGCCTTGAGCCCCGTTTTTATTTTTAGTGGCATCATCATGGGTGACATTTTAAGGTTACTAGCTTCATAATTGGATTAACAGTGCCATTCTTAGATTAACAGTTTCAAAATTGAATTCTTGTCTCCTTAAATGGTAGGAGACCCCCCCTCCTTCCTCAATGTCCTCATAGACAGCCTACACAAGAGCCCGATTACTTTTTTTTTCACTACTCTTTAAAACCAAATTAATAAATTAATCCTCATTTTCATTTCTCTACTTTGACCTTCCTTTCTTTCTCCCAGGCTGTTCCGTGCTGACCAGCCTTAAACTGCTGCCTGTTGATGGGGCCTCTGGGGCCCTTTCAGGTCAACAGAGAATTTTCTTTCTCCTGGCACATTTTGACCTTATAGTTACCTCCACACGGTTAGCACTTACTTGTCCTCAGTTTCGCCGGAGTCAACTTCTGTAAGGTCCTTGAGGATGGCATCTTTTATGATCCACAGGGCCAGGCAGAAGAGAACACATCATGTGCAGAATAACTTGGTTAAATACAGTGTGGCAGAAACAGAGTGGGAAACTATACAAATTTTTATACCTGGCAACATCAAGGAATTACTTTGGAAATGAGAGGATTTCTTTAAAGTTTATTTATTTTTGGGGGGGGACAGAGAAAACACTCAACTGGGGGAGGGGTAGAGAGAGAGGGAGACAGAAAACCCCAAGCAGGCTCCATGTGCTGCCAGCACAGAGCCCGATGGGGGACTCAGACCCACGAACAGCAAGATCATGACTTGAGCCAAAATCAAGAGTAGAATGTTTAACCGACTGAGCCCCACTACCCCCCCAGATGTCCCTGGATGGTTCCTCTAAATGTCGGTAATTTCCATCTTGGGACTTGAATACAAGTAGTGAGCGTGAGTGGAAAACGGAATGTGTGCTTACTTTCGAATGGTAGGTAGTAGCAATGGAAAATATTTTCAAGGATAAAGACTGCTGACTCCAAACAGTAATCACTACACTTCACAGGAAGTTATAGTTAATTTAACCTTTATCTTCCTCCAGGCCGAGCACGGCACTCAGGAGCACCCAGCTGGGGCTTCATTACATGCCTCCTAGCTTACCTGGTATTCGCCTCATGGAGCCTTTCCTGTTTATCTCCTGGGTGATGACTGCACCCTAGACAACAAGCCTGTCGTCCCTGAGGAGATTTGGGAGCAAAACCCAAAGGCAACATAAATGACAAGCAAGTGATATTCATGCATGAAGCCCCATTTCTTCCCCGGTCCTTGAAATTCCAGGCTCCCCCATGGCTTGTCTAGCGTGAATGTCACCCTGCAGCGCCACCATCACTGCAGATTTCTGGGGTCATTGTGGTTTTACTACAGACTTGAGTCAATGAAAAAAAAAAAACATTTAGAAGAGACAACCCAGAAAAGCAAAATACTCCAGAGTGGAGACATCAGTTCAATTTGCAGCTTTTAAACAGTCATGGAAATGAATGGAATATGGCCAGCAAAAGAGAAGGAAGGAAGGAAGGAAGGAAGGAAGGAAGGAAGGAAGGAAGGAAGGAAGGAAGGAAGGAAGGAAGGAAGGAAGAGAGCTCTTCAGTTGATGAATTAAATGACTGTTTCTCCTCACACTGCTATGTTGGTGAGAGTAGAGTAAATTCTTAACGAGTAATTTTAAGTATGCTTGAAGTGAATATACCCAAAAGAAAAGAGTTGAAAACATATTATCTTCAGAAGAAGCAAATGTGTCTGAGTAGTTTCTATACAAATCAACTGCATGTTAACGACTTGCGTCAGGTTCCGGCTTTCTCTCTTATGCATACGTGCACCCACACACATGCGCGCACACACATGCACACACACATGCACACACACACGCACACTCCAGAGCACCTGTATTATTCAGGGCCCCTCAGGTTTCAAAGATCAGGCACACATCAGTTTATCTCAGCCGATGAGGATTGAACACAGGCTGCAAGTTTAAAAAGGGAACAAGATATCAACAATTAAACTTAATTAAACCTAAGATCCCTTTCTACAGAAACTGGCTTCCTCCAAGACCAAGGTTAGAAGGCTTTGACCCTTACTTATCCTAACCTGTCAGTTCTAATCCCCTGTTCCTATCAAATTTCTTCATATTGTAATGATTTCTTAACCCATGTGCCTGGCTCCAGTCTTTCTGTTCTGATCTATTATGTGTGAAGCCACTAGATTAATACTTCTCAAGTACTACCTCAGTTATTAATGCAAAAATTTCCGAGTGCCTAGTATGTGTGGTCTTTAAACTTGATACTTGATACTAAAGAGACAATAAGACCAAGACAAAGGTTCTGCCTTTCAGGAGCTCCCCATGCAGTGGGGAAAGAGAAATGTGCCAACAATAATTACAATAAAATGTATCATAAATGGAGGTAATGATGGAGACTATGAAATGTTTGAATCTATGCCAAGGGCCTTAGGCACTTTATTTAAACTTTCCAGGAAGCCTATGAAGTAAATACCATTACCAGATTAAAATAAAACATTATTTTATTATCTTAATAGTAAATATATTATTATACACACTAGGTAACTGGCTCTCAAAGGGCATTGGCAGCATAGCAAGCACGCAGCAAAACTGCAATGTGCACCTAAGTCACTTTAATGATAAACAGTAATTGTGATGCTTTCCAGCCTCTTGTTCTCAAAATGCTTATGTCTTCTTGGAAGTCTCCGGAGACTATAACCACTAGTAGTCTAAGGATGAAAGCCGGACCCCAAGCTCCTCCTTCAGATCCCCAATGCCCCATGGAATGCTATTTCCATCACTGAATTCAGAATTCTGGAGTGTTTCCCAGATCTCAGTTAGCTCAGGTGGGGCGGGCTCCATTTTTCTTCCTCAGGGACCCTGAGTTCTGTGTGCATGCATCTGTGAGGAGGAGAAACCTTTCATGCTCATGCTTTGGGACTTGAGTCCTCTCTTTGTAAACCTGGAGTCCACATCACTTATCCATTTACATTAATTGTGGAGTTCATGATGGAATCTGAAAGAATGGTGACTTAGTCTCTATTTTTGTTTGTATGATGTGCACCGGAATTATGAACGCTTCAACACCCTACAACTGATGCACAAAAGAAAGAATGTGTAGCACCAGTCCTCAAGGAAAAGGGAAGTTCAGTGCTCTACTCTGCTTGTGTGTGTGTGTGCATGCACGCACGGGCCCATGCACGTGCGCACATGTGTGTTTGTGAAGTTAAAGAGGCCAAAAAAAAAATCCATTAGGTTTCTGACAGATAGATAACTGAGTCAATGTAGACCACTACCTCCAATAAGCATATTGAAATGCTAGAAAAATACAGTATCAATAAAACTTAAAACCTGAGCCAAATAAAGAAATCTCTAGGCGACAGAAATGTAATTAGGAGGCAGAATTGTAAACTAGAACTGATACAGTGGTAGGCTGAGGGTGTAGAGTTGGCGGGGGAGGTATGAGGGTAAATCTGAGTGATTATAGAGATAAAATGGTGGGGCAGCCGGTGGGGGCGTCAGCCTGGGTATGTCAATCTTCCCAGTGGCAAGTTTTCTGACATTTTGTAAGTTCTATTATTGATAGCTAGTCTGGCTGTAAATAGTAAGCACTTGTTACTTCCTTCCCAGGGATCTTACTCTTGATTTCTTTCTCTTGCCTTTTTTCACTGGCTGGGTCTTCTAGAACAATTTTGAATAGAAAAGTTGATGTAAATGTTCTTGTTTCTGATATTAAAGAAATGGTTGAAAATATTTCATTACTGAGAATGATGTTTCAGATATGTTTTCTAAACTATTCTTTATAAGCCTTAAGGTTTTGTATTGAGTGAGTGATAAATTTTATATTTTTTTTCATTTTTGAGATAATCTCATTATTTTTCTCCTCTTATGGTTAACATGTTAAGATAAATCAATATACTTTGAATACCCAAGTAACCATACATCTCACATTTATGCAATAAAACTAGTTCAACTATTTTATATGTATGTATATAGAATATTATGACCTCCAGATAGAGGAATATTTCTTAAGGCCAAATAAATCCTTTAAAGCAAACAGTGTAAGATTGATCATTTGTCTTCATTAATGTTTATTTATTTTTTCAAAGATTTTGACTATTAATTTTTTTAATGTTTATTTATTTTTCAGAGAGAGAGGGTCAGAGGTGAGCAGGAGAGGGGCAGAGAGAGACAGAGGCGCAGAATACAAAGCAGGCTCCAGGCTTTGAGCTGTCAGCACAGAGCCTGACTCGGGGCTCAAATTCACAAACCGCAAGATCATGACCTGAGCTGAAGTCATACTCTTAACCTACTGAGCTACTCAGGCGCCCCAAGAATAAGTAGCATGGTAGCCGGTGAGGTCTGTGCTGATAGCTCAGAGCCTGGAGGCTGCTTCGGATTCTGTGTCTCCTTCTCTCTCTGCTCCTCCCGTGCTCACACTCTGTGTCTCTCTCTCTCAAAAATAAATAAACATTAAAATAAAAGAGAGACATGACTGAGCAATTCTCTATTTCTCCATGCCTCTCAATTTTTTTCACTAAGATTCTGTTAAGGTAATATACTGCATTAACACTTTAAAGGGCAAAGTTAGTGTGATGACAAAATTAAGCACTTGAAAAACTCAATAATAATACATAACTAAAAATACAACAGAGCAAAATAAAGAACCCTTTTAGCCAACTAAGAAAAGAAAGGAAGTTTCCTTTATCTGATAAAGGATATCTACCAAAAATTTTTAGTACACATCACATTTAATAGTGAACTACTAGAAGTTGTTTACTTATCTATTTACTTATGTGTTTAGTTTTTAGACAGAGAAAGAGCATGCCAGAGGGGGAGAGGGAATCCCAGTAGGCTCCACGGTCAGTGCAAAGCCTGACATGCGGCTCGATCCCACAACTTGACCTGAGCCGAAATCAAGAGTCAGACACTTAACAAATTGAGCCACCCAGGCGCCCCTGGAAAAGCAAAGCAGAATGAGAAGAAGATGCTGTCACATTTTGGTTCACATTTTACTCCTTAGTCTTAGCTTGTATAAGAAAGAAAGAGAGGGGCGCCTGGGTGGCTCAGTCGGTTAAGCATCCGACTTCAGCTCAGGCCATGATCTCACGGTTCGTGGGTTTGAGCCCCACATCGGGCTCTGTGCTGACAGCTAGCTCAGAGCCTGGAGCCTGTTTCGGATTCTGTGTCTCCCTCTCTCTCTGGCCCTCCCTGCTCATTCTGTCTCTATCTCTCTCTCAAAAGTAAATAAGATATTTAAAAAAAAAAAGAAAGAAAGAAAGAAAAAGACAAGAAGAAAGAAAAACAGAGAGGAGGAGAGAGAGAGAGAGAGGAAAGAGGAATGTAGAGACGAATTTTATTTTACCTAAAATGAAATTCAACACAAGGTCAATATGGAAATATCACAAGCACCACTTTTACTCCAAAAATATAATAGATAAAATAATCACTTCACAAATGCAATAAAAAATACTTAGGGACATCATAATAAATATAAAAAAGAAATATGATAAGTGAATAGATAAAAATATTCAATGTTACATAGTTGTCTGTTGCTTCTAATACAAAAAAGATGTCATTTCAATCAATAGACAAATTCTACCCTCCGCCTGGGATGTGAACAACTTATTCTAAAATTAATACAAAAGAGTAAATTAATATGAAGAAGAAAGTAATTGGAGAAAACTCAAGACATTTTGAAGAAGAATATGGGAGGATTGCTCTACAGGAAATTAAGGTTTAATGTGATCCAAAATGTTTAAAAGGCAGTGGTACTGACAATAAACAAAAGATAAAGAATTGAGTGAAAAATAGACTCTAATGTATGGAAAATTAATATATGACAGAGTTGGTGTTACAACTCAGCAAGAATAGAGGCTCCTGGGTGGCTCAATGGGTTCACCGTCCGACTCCAGCTCAGGTCATGATCTCACGGTTCATGGGTTCGAGCCCTGCATTGGGCTCTGTGCTGACAGCTCAGAGCCTGGAGCTGCTTCAGATTCTGTGTGTCTCTCTTTCTCTGCCCCTCCCCTGCTTGTTCTCTCTCTCTGTCTCTTGAAAATAAATAAACGTTAAAATTGTTTTTAATTCAGCAAGCATATAATGGGTTATTGATAAAAATCATTTGGGAAAACAGGTAATCCTTACTAGATGAAAATAAACATACCATGCCTCTTAGGAGTATATAAAATTAAGTCCAAGTATATAAAAGACCTAAATTGGGAAAGCAAATGTTTAAGAAATTAGAAAAACAATATTAGAAAACAATGTAGAAGGGGCTCCTGGGTGGCTCAGTCAGTTAAGCATCCAACTCTTGATTTTGTCTCAGGTCATGATCTCATGGTCATGAGATTGAACCCCTCATCAGGCTACTTGCTGATCGTGGAGCCTGTTTGAGACTCTCTCTCCCTCTATCTCTGACCCTCATCCAGGTGCTCTCTCTCTTTCTCTCTCTCTCTCCCTCAAAATAAATAAACACTTTTTTAAAAAAATAAGAAAACTATTTGGGAATATAGTCATGACCTCAGTGTAGGAAGGACTTCCTAAACCCACAATACACATACATATGCTGGCAGAATTTAATGCAATAAAAATTTAAATGTCTATATACCAAATGACACCGTAATGAAATTTCAGATTTGAGACAATATCTGCAATGAAGATAACCACTGTGGCATTGTGATGACCACAGAGTGTGTTCCAATTCCCTAGGTCCTGGGACATGATTGCCCTGACAGAGACTACTTTTTCTAGTCTTGCAGCAGAAAGGCTCGTATGAATAGTCTTGGCCAGTGCAGTGCAAGAGAAAAGTGAGATACAAAACAACCTCAAGGCTGAAATGATTCTTTTTTTTTAATGCTTTATTTATTTCTGAGAGAGAGAGACAGAGACAGAGAGACAGAGAGAGGGCATGAGCAGGGGAGGGTCAGAGAGAGAGGGAGACACAGAATTGGAAACAGGTTCCAGGTTTGGAGCTGTCAGCACAGAGCCCGACACGGGGCTTGAACCCACGAACTGTGAGATCATAACCGGAGCCAACGTCGGCCACTTAGCGGACTGAGCCACCCAGGCGCCCCAAGGTTGAATGATGCTGAAGTGGCTGTGCCTTTCCCATATTCTCTCTGCATTCACTGTGAATGGCGGGGGCTCGAGGAGTTAAAGAATCACAGGATGGAAAGCACTGGACAGGCTGCCGGGCGGGATGGAGCAGAATGTTGCCTCCCACCCTGCTCTTAAAGGACACCAGCGCCTGAAAGGCAGATTTGTAAGCAGGAGCGTTTAGGCACCCGGAACAGCCCGCATAGGGATACGGAGGGAGCGGGGCTGGAGAGAGGGACAGCAAGAGCTGGTGTCCTTGCAGCCGGTCCTCTCCATCCCAGCCATTCTTAGATTGCGAGACTCAAAACTGCGAGACACGGGGGGCACAGGCCAGGCCTTTGTCCCCTTACCTCAGCAGGTCTTTGGAGGCAGGCTGCCCCTGGGAAGCGTCTCTGGCCGGTGTGGACAATTCGAGGAGAGGGACCCAGCTGGAGGTGCCAGCAGCCAAGCCAGCAGCGGCTGGGGGTGGGAGTGCCTGGATCCTGAAGGGGCGATCTAGGTGGCACCCGACACCCTGCTCGCTCTTTCTTTCTTTCTTTCTTTCTTTCTTTCTTTCTTTCTTTCTTTCTTTCTTTCTTTCTTTCTTTCTTTCTTTCTTTCTCTCTCTCTCTCTCT